>NC_056524.1:179487185-179580697 GCF_019175285.1 Sceloporus undulatus
CTATCTGTATCATTCCCTCCAGTTGCTGCAAAGTCCAAGACAAAACCATGGCTGTCCCTCTGAGGCTGGGGGGAATGTGGACCTGGTCATAGGGGGTAGCAGTGGCAGGAACTAAATCTGGCAGCAGAGGCACAAAAGGGAATTATTATCCTCCAGAGGTGCCACTCTCCATCAGTGCATGAGTCATGGCTTGCGTTATCAGGAAGGCCTCTTCTAGCTCTTTGAGCAGGAATTCTTCCACTGTGATGTCTGTGCAGTTGATTCAGATGCTTTCTGGATAATAATAATAATACATTTTATTTATAGACCGCTATTCCGCAATGATCATAGCGGTGTACAGTAAAAAATGTATGGGGGAAGTGGGTCTGGATGTTGACCATGAGGCCGGCCACATTCATGGTACACCCCATGTCCACTGACAAGGCCTAGTGGTTCTCCAGGTGGAGCCTTGTTGCAGTCATGATGGCCACCATGGCCCCTTCCCGTGCCAGGCAGGCACACATGATGGGGCTGATATTAATAATGGAAAGGCAGAAACCAAGTCTGGCTGCAGATGCACAAAAGGGAATTATTTTGATTATTCATGTGACTTTGAATGGATGGATCAATTAAATAATTTTATTTTAAAAATATAAGAAATAAAATAAAAAAAAAGTTGTATAACTGATCTTGAGCAACATTTCATCCAGTAAAGTCCTAATCTCAGGTTGGCCTGACAACTGACCAACTACTGTTCTTACTCTGTGTTCTCATATTTCTTTGAGTTTGTGTGAGTGTATTTAACGTTGTTAGCAACCTTGAGAAAACAACAGCATGAGTTCTTGTGCTGACATATGCCAAATAACCTTCTGTCACACCACTGTATGTTATTTTAATAACAATGAGGAATTGTGGAAGGAGGTATACATTTGTCATGAACAGGAGTCATCTTGTCTCATGAAGAAGGAGAACAGTGGCCAAAAGTAGTGTCTGCACTCCTTCACAAAATTACACTTATTCCCCCCCCCCAGAACCCCTTTACTGTGATCAAGTGGATTTTTAAAGCAGTAATCCAATTTTGGATTCCTCTAACCTTATGTAATGTTAGAGGAATCATCCCTAAGGAATGTAGATCTTAGATCTTTTCTCAAGTCTGAGGTGAGCAGCAGTTTGCAGAGACTTGTTTGCAAGTTTTGTGCCAAAACTGTTCTTGGACCTCATACTCAAGCTATTTTTCTGCTTCTTTTTATTAACATACTTCTCTCTCTGCCTTGCCTTCTCCATTCTGCTTTAATTTCATTTTTAATTCCAGCTCTATTTTGGTTCAGCTTCCACTTTCAGCTGCCACCTCAACCAACTCAGTTCCTAGATTTGTCTCACTTATCTACCAACCAGAAATGAGCACTGTAGATAGCCTTAAGCTGTCTCTGATGGGTCGCCATTCTGATTTTCTATCTACAGTGCTCATTTCTGGTTAGTATTCAGACACCCTGACACACTGACATGCACACACAGAGAACTTATAATTTTCTATTCTCTGCAAACCCCTGGTATTACTGAAGAAATGAAACTCAGCCACTGGATATAAGCCCATAGCAATATAAAGCAACAAAAACTGCTACTAATCCCATGCATAGCAGCATAAAATGACTTAAAGCACCATTCCTTCACACCTCTATCCAAGACCTTTTTCTGCAATATTCTCTATGCAATCTCAGCTTGACACACTGGGGTATGCTGCCATGGTCAGTTAGTGGTTTGTCAAGGGGTTGTGTCCTGGGTACCCTCCAGCTACAGTTTTGTAACTGGGAAAAATGAACAAAACATCACCCTAATTATTGGTGAAAGGTCTGGAAACAGTTGTTATCAAGTATGGTTTTATATAAATTTTGGGTGCCATGCAATCTGAAGCCATGACCCCTGACTGACCTCATCGCTAACCGCCATTATCCCACAAGCGAGCAGACTACATAGCCAGCAACCCTTGCTAGGCATGGTGTGATGACTAGGTCATCCTGTCATTTGGAAACTTCTCCTGACTACAAAGGGTTAATCTAGGGGGAATTACATACTAAGGTGAGCTGACATCACATGCTAATGAGCAGCTACATCATAGCTGACGTAAGGCTCACTTGGCCAATCAACAGTGCCAGAGCGGCAGTTTCAAAAAGATTCAAAGAGAGGGCTTTAAATACCCCTGTAGGACCATGTGTCCTTTGTTCTCCATCTTGGCTTTGTTTGGGGAAACCAGAGGCTTGTCTTTGTCCTCTGAGCAGCCGGAGGACCGGCTCAGGAATGCAGGTAGAGTTGGCAAGGAGCCAGCTCCCTGATTCCAAGAACTCCACAAGGACTACAAATCCCATCATTGTGTGAGTAGTTCAGGAACAGTGTTAGTCAGTACGTCTAGGTCTTTTTGTTATGTTTATCTAATAGCTTGCCTGAAATTAATATCTTTGTAACTATGTTTTCTGACCTGCACGGCAAGGAGGCCTGGCATGAGTGATACCTTTCTATTCTATGCTATTTCTTTAAAATAAACTTCTTTCTGTTAAAGCATCTGCTATCTCTTTGCTCCTGTACACGTGCCTTAACTCGGTTACTGATTGCTCTGGGTTAGCAAGAAAGGAAACTAGAGGTCTCTCTTCCAAGCAAGTCTCAGTGTGTGCTTGGAAAAAAGAAATATAGTTCATTGACAATTCACTGAGTGGTGGCAGCGGAAATATAGTTCTTTTAAGGGACTCCCTGGGAGTAAGGGCCACACACAGGGCATTGCTCTCAAGGAATCATCACACATGGTCACAGGAAAAAAGGTAGATTTAAACCTTTCAGCAGCAGTTTTGGGAGTTGCTAGACCAGATTCGCAAGCTACCTGAGACAAAAGGAGGACAATAGCTATGTCTGCCTCCTTAATGAGCCAGTGATTAAATTAACGGCTCGACCATCAAGGTATTTGCGTCCCCTGAAAAAGGGCCAGACCTATGCTTTGTGTATCTATTGTGTAAGTTTCAGCTTAGACAAAGATAAGTCATCAAGCCTTTTGTCCGCCAGGCTGCCATAGCCTGAGGTTATGTTTAGCAGTATATAAGGACCCCACTTTTCGTCCTTCAGTGGGCTTGTAGAGCAGTAAGTTCCGAGCCTGAGTTCCTTGCTTGTAGAGCATTTCGCTCCGAGCTTGTATTCCTGTAGCCTTGTGCTCTGCTGAAATCACTTGAACAAAGCCAAGCTCACTGTCTTTTTGGGCCTCTACTTAGCTTTGCCCGCCGGAACTCAGCTCCTAGCCACCGCGGCTGCTGCTTTCTTTCCCAGTTCTCGCGGCCGTGTCTCACCACCCACCATCCCTCAATCCATCGCCTTGGAGAAGACTTCAAAGGTAAATATTCCCAACGGTGCCTCTATCCTTTTCCTTTACTCCCAAACTCACCCCTCCTTTGCTTTACCATTGAATGTGTGTGTGTGTGTGTGATCCCTTTTGTTGTGTGGCTTTAATAAATGTTCATATTTTAATTGCACCTCATTTGGCATCCGAGTCTCTGTCTCTTGGGGTTGGACTAGATGACTTCTGATATACACATAGGCACACGATGCCACTGCGTGCATTGTTAGAACATGCCTCTCGTATAATTCCCCTAATTCGATCCTTCCTAACACAGTGCCCTGTAAGAAGAAACTTAAGGAGCTGGTGATGTCATAATGAGGGTGGAACAAGCTTGCTTTCTGCTGCAGGATTTCCTGCATGGCAGGGGGTTGGACTGGATGGCTCTTGTGGTCTCTTCCAACTCTACGATGATTCTATGAGTTTGGTCCTTCTGAGAAGGATGCTTTTGGCAGCATCCCTGTGGTGATCATGTGTACTTTGACTCATTGTTTGTGCTCTGGAGAGACTAATAGCCCTCTGCCAGGATGACAAGTGAAGAGAACTTTTGCAAAGGTGCCAAATTACTGCCTCCACTTGCCATCCAACATAATAGCTAACATTTAAAAGTCATGTTTGACAATAATGAATCTCTGTAACTGATTACGGCAAAAAACCAAATAATGGGGCACATGGCAGTCATTGTGTATTTCAACAGTGCCTGGTATAGGTTGCCCATGAAAGAAAGGCAGAAATGAATCAGCAAAAACAGGAGAACAAAAGAAGAAGCTGATTTCCATAAAAACTGCACATGTTAATGTACATATACAAATGTAGATTCAGAAATAATTCTAGAATTTCAATAAAAATTCAGTAACTCTCAGCATAATATGGAAGATGTGACAAGGTGACTTGAAGGTGTCTACAGTCTGCTGTCCAAGTGTTGTTGATGGGAACCTTCAAGTTTTGTTGTATTCCTTGTAGTGTTTTTTTTTTAAAAAACCCCAAACAAACAACATAATGTTACTGCCAGGATGCCCCCCCCATTCTTTCTCTGATTGAACTTTGATATCAGATTCCATGCTAGAAGGGATGCCTTGTCAAATAGTACCAGAAAAAGCACCCCAGTGCAGTTTAGCCTGGAGGTGCTAAGGGCACATAGATTTGAAATTTAAATCTATTATTTCAGTTTCAGTGGTAAAGACAGGCCTCTTTGTTTTAGGATGGCTATATTTATTGCCCTGTATTTCCAGAGTTCTTCCTCCTAGAATATTCCATCCCAAGATTCCTAAAAGCCTGCCCTTAAAAGTAAAAGGCATAAAAGAACTGTTTGGCTCTCAGTCTTCAGTTTGGGGTGAAATCAGGCATCTAAAATTTCTCAGATTAGCCTCTCTGTACATGTGGTAGCAATCTGAATCTATCATCTCTGCAATCTTCCCACCAATTTGGAATCCTAGCGGCTTAATCCAGTAAAGTACAGCCATTCCAGATCTCCTCCCCGTGGACAACAAAAACATGGGACCTTAAGTCCTGTTCTTTTCAATGGGCATGCATGAACACCCATTTAAAAAGCTGGGACTTGCCATGGATGGCAGGTCTGTGGTTGGCATGGACACTCTGTATTGCCCTAACCATCAACTTACTATCCAGTAACTATCCACTTACTATCCAGTAACCTACTCTCATTTCATTAGCTCTTGTACAAGTGTGTGAGTGTGTGCTTTTGTGTTAGCATTGAAATGTATTAATAAAACTACATTTGTCCAAAATGGACCTTACATTTGGGACTTCTAGTGTTTGGACCTGGAGTAAAAAAGTAAAAGCTTTTTAACATTATCAAAGATCCCTCTTGTAGCTCCCACTGAGTTAATTAATTTCCCTGTCAAAATCAATCATGGAGCAATTTAGGTAACAATATATGGAGCACACACCTTGTAGAAAATCATCCCTGGCACCATTATATATTAAAAACCTGCTTGAATAAAAATGTCTTTGCCTGCCAGTGAAAGGAAAGCAGGGAGAGGACCAGCCTAGCCTCCTGTGGAAGAGAGTACCTGAGAGTGGGAGTAGTTCTCTAAGAGAAGGCTTTCTCTCTTATGCATCTTTGTCTTTACACGGAGCTTAAAGGCAGACTTTCAAATAGTTCTTCAAGTCGATGACTGTCCTTTGTAAAACATGGACCCCCATGCCACTAATCTGACTTTGTTTTAACTTTACGAGCTGCCAAGGACACTGCCATACATTTTTATTTTCAAATTATATTTTGTGATAGTACTGAGGACTATGACTACCATTATGCAATGTTAGCTGGAATTCAGTATGGGACTTATCTGTGGGAAATAAAATTGAGCAGCTTTGCAATGTCTGTATTCAGCAAGAGGCTGCTGTGATGTTACATGTGGGAGCTATTAAAGTGACTATTGTTAATTGGGGCTGATGTGCAATTGGTGTTCATTCCCATTGGGCACTCCTAATGCCCATCCAGCAAATGACTAGGGAGTGGTAGAGCTCGATACCCATATGGGCATTCTTGCCAGTGCCCTGATCTTTGCAATTCACTGGGTTTCTTTAGTGCATCTGCTACCATCCATCCATTCATTTATGCATCCATCACTTTATCTCCCAGACTGGGACTCTAGGCAGGTTACAAAAAACCAGAAAATACAATAAAGACACATACAGTTAAAAAGATTTAAAAACCATATTAATCAACAGAATCAAAACTGCTACCTTGCTAAGTATGCATAATGCAGACTGTCGTATAGAATTGCAGCTCATATTTTTAAGAACCTAAATGAACAGAACTCTAATATAAAAGATGAGTAAAGTTTCAAAAATGTGAAAAGGTTAGAATCCTGTTGGTGACATATGCTGTGGCTACCTCCAATTACTCCAACATATGCATTCTTGGAGCACTGCAAAAGAAGATATCCAGTACGTTCCTCTGCAGCATCCTTGCCTCAGGTGCACAGAGCAGCCAGGGCGCAAGAGTTTTTTCCTGCTCTGTTGTGTTCCCCATCTTTCTCTTCTCTCACCTTTCTTTGGAAAGATGGTGAGATAAAAATTTCTTCTTTACCTAAACTATTCATTAGCTAGATTAAGATATAGCCTTGATGTATATGTAGATTAAAGCCATTAGTAAACTACTTGTACAGTGCTTCCTCGGGTTACGAAATTAATTCGTTCCGCGGCCGCTTTCGTAACCCGAAAAGCCTTCGTAAGCCGAAATGCCATAGGCGCTAATGGGGAAAAGCCGCGATTCCGTGTGAAATAGCGCCGAAAAGCACCAAAAAATTTTTCGTAACCCGAAAAAACCTTCGTAACCCGGAACAATTATTTCATATGGGATTTTTTCGTATCCCGGAAATTTCGTAACCTGGGTATTTCGTATCCCGAGGTACCACTGTACTGTTTTTGAGACAGTCTCAGTTCTAGAGAAGCATAGTTAGATAAGGACACATTTCTGCTAACTGCTGATTTAAAGTAGACCCAAATAAGCTTGGCTTTGATATTTTTGATATTTAAATATTTTTGTATCGTTAAGAAAAGTATCTTTGGGAAACTTGAATTGCCCTACAGTGAGGAGCATCCCAAGCCCTGAGATTCCAGGGCTAAAACCTGTGGATGATCCTGGTGATGTCAGAGTGAGTGGCTCCTAGCGATGTCATGGCACAGGCCTTTCTGTTGTCATTAAGCACATTCATCTCAGACTAAGCAAAGAAGCTGTAGTCCAGGATTAACCATTTAAGGTGATGTAGGAAAATGGAAACAAATCTGGTAGAGTTAATAAGATAGGAAAAGCCACAAAGCAGCTGTCATTTAGTGCCATATTCACCATTTGTTATGAAAGCATCAAATACTGAGACAGCATAGTATTTCCCTATACAAACCACTCCTTCCCAGTGTATTTGCGCACCAGCTGCAGGCTGAGAAACTTTGAGAGAGGAAGGAGCTGGTAAAGCAGATGCCCTAGAGAATCAACAGCAGCTGCTCTGAAGCAGCCTGCAAGAGTGTGGGTTATAAGCACACAGTTTAATGTGTTTTTTTTCCCCCAAGGCAGCAATCTTGCTTTGCAGTTTGCTCCCCTTACCTTTAGCACCAAAGAAGAGGGGTCATGCTCTGAGATCTGGGAACCCTACTTATAATCCTGTTGTTTGAGACAAATGCAATTACTGTCTACATTTCACCATTTAAGTTTACAAATGAGCAAGCATGTGAGTAGCATTTAGTTTTGCAGGATTTTGATGCTGCTGTTCTGCTGAAGATAGGCTTGCCATAACCTGCCCCCCCCCCGTGACCAGCACGTTTTTGGGGGGCCCCTCCCGGTCACGGTCCGGTTTGGGCCCCCACCTGTGCCTGGTCCCTTGTTTGGGGGCCCGCTCTGGCCATTGCTGCTGCCGCTAATGCGACTACTGCGGCACCAACCCACCTCCTCCTCCAGCTCCGCCTTCCTCCTCTTCCTCGCCTCCAGGGCGAGGGCTTGAATGCTGCCCAGGCCTCAGTAGGGGAAGGAAGTGGGGCAGGCGTGCGCGCTGCCGCTGGCCCCTACTGAGGCCTGGGCGGCATTCAAGCCCTCACCCTGGAGGCGCGCCTGCAGGCTTCAGGGCAGGGAGAGAAGGGTCTCTCCTCCAAGGGAGACCCTTCTCTCCCTGACTTGGGGCTTGCCCTGCCGGCCAGGCAGGCTCCAGGGCAGGGAGAGAAGGGTCTCTCCTCCAAGGGAGACCCTTCTCTCCCTGCCGTGGGCTTGCCCCGCCGGCCATGGCAGCTCCAGGGCAGGGAGAGAAGGGTCTCTCCTCCAAGGGAGACCCTTTTTCCCCTGCCTTGCAGCTTGCTCCTCTTCTTTCTCCTCCTCCTCTTCTTCTGTCTCCTCTCCTCCTCCTCCTCTTCCTCCCCTTCTTCTTCTTCCTCCTCCTTTTCCACCTCATCCTTCCCCTCTTCCTCCCCTTTTTCTTCCTCCCTCTTCTTCCTCCTCCTCCTTTCCCCCTCTTCCTCCTCCTCTTCTTCCTCCTTTTCTTCTTCTCCTCTTCCTCCTCCTCTGCTTCTTCCACTCTTCCTCCTCTTCTGGTTTGACCAGAAAGGGAAGTACATTTCTGCCATCTGTCTAGGAATAATGCCAAATGTCCTCCATTTTTATCATGCCTAAGAATCATGCATTTATATGAATTTTTTTTAAAAAAAAAAAACATTTTTGCGTGTCCTCCATTTTAAAAAAATGTGTCCTCCATTTGAAAATTTTGTCCTACGTTTGTCCTACATTTGTCCCAGTTCGGAGGTCCTGACTTATGGCAACCCTAGCTGAAGAACAGGTGGAGAGCTCCACACTAGTTTCAGGTTTTTTGCCTTCATAAAGCTTGAGGAAAGACGAGAAACCTGACCCCCTAAGGTTTCCATTAGAAGCCAGACTTGGTAGTCTTTAGCATGCAATTGAAATTCCATCCTTAAACAAAGAATCAATTTAGTCTTTTCCTCTGGCTCATAAAAATAGAATTGTTTTACCACTACAGTGCCTAGTGGCACAATTCCATTTTGTTTTGTGCTATATAAACAGAATTTATCCGTGTCCCAGAGATACTGCAATCCAATTATACACAGTGTTGACAGGATAGTTATTACCAAGCTCATGCCCATAAATTGCCGCTGTAAGTCAGAGCTGGAAAATTGATTCCAGGCATTTTAAACTGGTGGTGTAGTTGTACAAAAAAGGTCTTAAGCCTGATTCCAAGGATTCATCATTATCTCCTTTACGTATATGGTGGGGTTGCCAGTGTTGATGGCACAGACCAATGCTGAAATTGGGCTCCATAATTTTACTGTGGTCACTCTTAGACTCTTATTCTCTCTATAGTCGCACCTGATATTTGCCAATGTTGCCAATGTTATCCTCCCCTTGTGTCCATGAAACCTCCAGCATGACTCATTGAATTGAATGACATTACTGAACATCCATCAAGCTAACAATGCCTTAAAAAGAAAATGTTCCTCTGTCATGAGAAACGGGAGAAATACATCAGCTTATCCTCATGAGACTAAGGGGAAAAAAAACAAAATTGCAGCCCAGGCTGAGAACTGGAAGGAAGGAGATTAAAGAGAGTTGATAAGACTAGGAGAGGCATTGGGAGCAGAGGTCCCAGATCTCAGGGCCTGGCCTCAGTCCTCAAGACAAGTGGGAGGAAACTCAAGGCAAGAGTGCTTCCTTGAAAAGTGTGCTCTATACATTTTTGACGTTTATGAGACTTGGGGTTTTGTTTGAACAACATACTTTGTGCAGATATGGTTAATGCTTAAGGCATAATATTTAACCTAACTTAGCACTGACTTTGCAACCTAATAAGGGCTAGTCTTAAGCTTGTAAAGAAAAGTGAGTCTCAGTAACAGAAGCCAGCTATACAATTCCTAGCTAACAATTGTAAGACTTTTTAAGAATAATTGGATTAACTTTAAGAACAAGAGTCTGAATTTTCAACTTTCTTCCTTTTGTTCTTTTGTGCTGTGCCTTTTTGCTTGTGAGCTTGCCAGCAGAGACGGTCTGATTTTAAAGTATTTTTACAGCACCTAGGAAACGTTAGGTGCTCTGTCAAATCATCACCATCTTCATCTTCATCCTTACCATCATTGTCATTATCATCA
This sequence comes from Sceloporus undulatus, assembly GCF_019175285.1. Classification (NCBI taxonomy): domain Eukaryota; kingdom Metazoa; phylum Chordata; class Lepidosauria; order Squamata; family Phrynosomatidae; genus Sceloporus; species Sceloporus undulatus. Next base: position 179,497,144 of record NC_056524.1, read on the forward strand.
TCGCCAGACCTTTGAGTGATTGTTCCTCTCCTTCCAGTATCTACAAGAGCAGGTTACAATGAAGACTAAGAACTGAGGGGGCTAATAGGAGGGGGTTTCTGAAGGAATCTCAGGCCTGTTACAGACAGCCAAAATAAAGCTTCTTCAAGTCACAGTGGAGATATGGTGTTTCAATGATGCATGCATCCTAAGAGTCCAGAAGCCACACCAAAGCCACGCTCCAGTCCTAAGGGCTGGAGCGTGGCTTTGGTGCGACTTCTGGACTCTTAGGATGCATGCATCATTGAAATACCATACCTCCACTGTGACTCGAAGCAGCTTTATTTTGGCTGTCTGTAACAGGCCTCACAGTGCATAAAATCAAGAGGGTCTGTGCAGTAATATAAGAACATGGGAAGAGCTGCACTACAGCAGACCAAAGGTGTACATAGAACCCAGTATCCTGTTGGCAAAGATGCTAAACAGGAAGCCCACAGTCAGGACATAAGTGCACTAGCCCTCTGAGCAACTGGTATTCAGAAGCATACCATATCTGATCCTGGAGTAGCATTTCCAGATCTCAGAGCTTATCCCTTAGTCTTATCAGAGTTCAAACCCTCTTCTATAGTGATCAGAGTGAGAGGAAGGAATACCAGGACAAGAATGCTACTTTGAAAAGTATGTGACTTGGACTTTATTCCTATTGTTAGCCCTAGAATCACAGAGTTGGAATAGACCACAAGGACCATCCAATCCAAACCCCCTGCTATGCAGGAAATCACAATCAAAGCATCCCCAACAGATGGTCAACCAGCCTCTGTTTAAAGACCTCCAAAGAAGGAGACTCCACTACACTCTGAAGGAGTGTGTTCCACTGTTGAACAGCCCTTACTGTCAGGATGTTCTTCCTAATGTTTAGGTGGAATCTCTTTTCCTAACTAGATGTAGAGCCACTGAATCAATTTTCCTACATGTTGACTCTCCATTCAATGTGTGTGTTCTAGTTGGGAATAATCAACAGGGCTCCAGCCTTGGATTCTTTTTAACAGCATCATATATACTGTGCATTTGATATTTAATGCCTCATCCTAATGATATCACTAGCACCCTTATAACATTGCCTTTGCAACATCCCCAGGGCCCTAACCATAGTAACTTCACAAGGGATGATCCCTAGTTTTCAGATTTTGGCCAGAAATTTCTGTACCTGACCTGACAAGCTTATTCTGGAGAGACAGCAAATAGCTATCCTGACTAGTTGCTTTGACCTCCAATATGTCAGGCCCTAAAGAGTGATTAGAGCCAAGAAGCAGTATTTTGGGAGAACCAGCAACTGCATTTCACATGTTGATTTGAATTAAGCAATTTTTTAAAATTGCAGGTTTTTAATGGGGAGGAGAGTGATAGTATGAAGCACACAATTCTATAACAGAAGAGAGTCATGTTTTTCTTACTAGCCCACGTCAAAAGGGTTTTAGTAGATAATATGCTGCCTCCTACAGTCTGACGGTATGCTACAGTAATTCATGAGGCTTGTCTTTTTTTTAGGTGGATATTGTTCCACTGGTATGTACAAATATCCAAATTCTTCTTATATCTGAGTCAGTAGCAGGGCAAACATATTCTTGCAAACACTACATGAATAAGTATGGAAGGGAAGAATTTATGAATGCCCTGAACTGTGAACGAATGCTGCATTCCTCTCAATGGCATACTCATTTGGGTATACTGAGTTACTCTCAGTGGATCATCCTGTGTACTGTAATGGATGTTGCAGAAGGAGGTAACTGCTACCTCCTTGTACAACAAACCTCCTCATTGCACAATCACAGGCTGATGGCACAGTCATTGGTGGCCGAGGATGTGAGAAGTTACCTGAGCACTGTCTGGCTGCAGTTGGGTAACTGAGAAGAAGAAAGAGCCATTGCCCTGCAAACCTCCAGCATTATGCTGTGTGTGTGTTATATTGGAAGTCTGTGTGTTATGTTGGAAATCTGGCTGCCCTTTTCTCCAGCTGCCTAACTGGAGTCAGATGTTGGTTGAACAGCTACCCATTCCTTCAGCGAATAATAGGCAAATCCTGGCACCATCAACCTCCATTGTGCCTCCACAAACCTCAGTGCAGTCAACATTGGCAGAACTTTACACTCTGCTAGATTCCTGTTGAATCTTGGCCTCATTCTATTATACACTCAAAATATCCCTTATCTTGTACAATTAATCAATACCCATGTTCTGATAGTCTTTACTGAGAAATATTGTTGTGCACCGTTGCTTTTTTTCTTTTGTGCAGAAAATCAAGAAACTCACAGGTGCAGATGTTATTTAGAAAAATGATGATCTACAAGAGACTCTGAATATTTTCTGTAAATACCCGGACATATGTTGAGGCAAAGTGGAAAACTGAAGGAAAATGAAAATCCAGCATTTATACATCCCTGCAATAAAGTGAGTATTTGTTTGGAGTACTGAGCATAAGATCAGCTATATTTGGAAAATTAGGGATAAATTTGTCACTAATAATATACCCATATTTGCAATGCAAATGCAGAAAATAAAACTTCAGGTTGTCACTCTCAAGCTCTCTTTAAAATCTCTGACACTGCCATTATAATAACCTCAAAACTTTAACAGATGATGATCACCAATTAGGTTCATACAAGGAGATGTTTATTAAAGGATCTGATGTAATGTCTATAGCATTTATTCCTGCTGAAAACAGCCCTGATTGGGACCCTTACAGCTTGCATCTTGCATAAAAATTGCTATCCTTGGGGTTTAATTGCTAAATATGCTTGATTGCATTAATACACCACTCATTTATTTAAACAGAAGCAGAATATTATGGTGTTTAATCAGGAGGCATTGTGATGAGTAAACACCAGAAGTATCTAGACTGATACTTATCTTACCATTATAGCTGCTCTTTGAAACTAGAGCCCAGATGAGGTAGCCTTTAAAATTGTTCAGGACTGATAACATTCTCAACAACAAAATTAAATGCTGCACTAGCAATCAATACCAACTTAGCCTTGACCTCATTCAGTTCAGAAAGGATTTTAGCTCCATGTTTATATACATTTCTTCTTCTTTTATAAAAGATGCTGGCTGACCTCCTTTTCAGTAACTGCGTTATAATAAATCTGCCTTATACCACCACAATTAATTTTTACATCATTTTGCATGCAGTAACCAAAAGTACCCCCAAACCTACCTTTTTAGCAGCCCATGGCTATTTCCATGCTGCTGAAGAGTGAGGAGTGAAGCTGAAGCATCCATTGTAACTTGTGGATCTTACATTAGAATAATGCTTAATCAGAGAGACAGCATGGTGTAATGGTGGTGGACTGCAACCCTGGAGACCAGGGTTCAACTCCTTGCTCAGCCATGAAATCCACTGGGCAAGTCACATGCTCTCAGCCTTAGAGGAAGGCAATGGTAAACCTCCTCTGAACAAATCTTGCCAAGAAAACTGCAACATAGGATCACCTTAGGGCAGTGCTTCTCAATTATTTTCTGTCATGCCCCCCCCCCCCCAGGAAGAAGAAAACATTTCGTGCCTACCGCGTGACTGTAAATAGTATCATTTGTCTATAAAATTGTTATAAGTACACCTCTGCATAACAGAGCCTCGCGCCCCCCCTGGGGGACCGCCCCACTATTTGAGAAACACTGCCTTAGGGTCACCATTAGTTGGAAATGAACTGAAGGCACACAACAACAACTACAACTGCTTGATTCCAAACATTACTAAAATCCACTTGGAAAACTGAGCTGCACAAAAACATGAGCCAAGCTGTAGTATGCTGCTCAGGAACCCAGTGGGTTTTTTTTTTTTAAAGTTTTAACACCAGGTACACCTTCAAGCCAATGCACAACTACTAGGGAATAAAGCTCCATGAACTCAAGACAAATTTATTTCTGTGGAAACAGGCACAAGGCAGATGTCAGTTAGTCAATAAGTTCAATGAGATCCAAATCTGTCTTGTTTATTAATACTAAGATTCTGCTTGGGTCTAAGCTAAAACTGCTCACTGTTTTCAGGGGGAATGTTTTTGACAATGTTAAAAACACTTCTTTAGTCTAGTTTGGCCCAGTTTTGGTTAAAAAAAAAAATCCCCAGTTATTTTTCCTGTTCTTTCTCTTTCTGTTCTTCATTTGATTTCATTTCTGGACATTTATCATTGCATAAGCTGCTTAAGCAACTCTGGGCTCTTCCAGCTTGGTGTGAAGAACATGATAATAGCATCTTGAATTTTGCTGGATTTTTCGGGTTGTGGTCACCTTCGCATCCATTCATTCCTTTCTTTTAGGAGAAAGTTAGGAATGATTTCTTAGATATACACTGGTGTTGTTGTTGTGTGTCTTCAAGTCATTTCTTATTTATGGAGACCCTAAGGTGAACCTACCATGGGATTTTTTTGGCAAGACTTATTCAGAGGAGGTTTGCGATTGGCTTCCTCTGAGGCTGAGAGCATGTGAATTGCCCAAGGTCACCCTGTTACCCTGGGACCAGGGCTCTGATTGCCCCTCATATTTTTATATAAATTTAATACTAAAAAGGGAAGCTGGGGGGTGACTTGGGCATGACCCCGCTGGGGATACCAGATCTGTTTGCATGTGGAAAACCAGTTTGGTCTAGCATGGGAGTTAGATGGCACCCACCCTGATGAGGTTTACTTGTCCCCAGCTTCAACTCGTTGGCAATAAAAGGAGGTAAGAGAACTCTGGCTAAAGAAGGGGATTGTTTGTGACTACCTGAGACAAGGATGCTCCAACCAGAAATCTTAATCCCTTTTGCCCAGTGCATTCTCAACAATCACCCAACTATCTGATTCAATCTCAAGCTATTCCTTTCCCCCGGGAAACCATTTAGCAGAGCTTCTAATTCTTCAAAGTGTTGGTTTCTGCCCCAAGACACAATTCAGGTTATACAGTAAATACAGCTAGCAAAGCAGCCGGCTAACCCCCTTTCTGCAGTGGCTGTTGAGTTCTTCTCCATTCCGAATTCCCATCAATTAGAATCAAGATCCACGTAGGTAATGTATCACCATTAGCAAGGCCTTAAACTTATTCCACTTCTCTCATTTTTCTTCCCTAGCTGTTGTGTGTGTGTGAGAGAGAGTGTAAGTGTGTTTGTGTATGTTGATTATTTCCCCTAATAAACATGCAAAACCTATTAGGATTTGCCTCTGGAGTTCTATGTGATTTGGACCTAGTATAGCTGGGTTCCTATCCTGAGGCTGTTGTTCCCTAGCTGACCATAAATCTAATTCGAGCTAATACTGTAATTCTCCTAAAGATATATTAATTTGTGGGCATCCTCCCCAGACCCCAGTGATTGAGCTGGGAATCAAACCCTGGTCCCACACTCAAACCACTATGCTACACTGGCTTTTCAAATTGTTTTTTAAAAAAAACCCAAAAATAAACCTGAGGCATGGTTTGATGAAATGGTCCTATATTTTGAAGGGCAAATTTTCTCTTCTGATTCCCTCCTCCCACCCAAAAGTGCCATTTCGATGGTTCACTATCAAATATTGAACTATATAAACAGAAAAGAAAGAAAAGAGGACAAGAAAAGGAAACATATGTGTTTGCTATAGGTGCTGGAATTCCTATATGTGTTGGAATTAAAAAGAAGCCCATTTGAGGGTGGGAATAAAATGTTGCAGCTGGGGCCAGGAATTACCAGAAAATAATCCAGGACAACAGACTTGTCATTTGGATTTTTTTAAAAAAAAACACACACACCAAGGATTGCAGCAACAAATACCCCAACCTTCTGACACATTCACCACATCCGGAGGAATTCTCTAACTATGCATGTAGTACTGTTTGCTGCTTGAGCCAATGTATTTTGGGGGGAAGGCTTCTACCCCATTGAAACTGGTGCAGATATTAGAATTGGGGGATTATGTAGCACAGCTGCTACACAATGTTCTGGTACAATCTTTGTACATTTCAGTACAAACAACCACCCCAGTTATTTTGTGATTCTCAAAGCATTTACATGACTAGCCACATTCCATGGTTTATTATTATCTGCCTTATGTCTAAACACATTGGCCAGGCTTCACACTTCATTGGGCTTCAGCACATCTAATTCTGTACTAGAAGGGGATGTTGCTGCCAAAGTTCCCAGTTATATTGTTAGGAATATGACCTTCTCCAGCTCACAATGCTGAGTTCTATTATAAACTGGGTACTATTTTCCTCAAATTTCCTCTATGGCTCAGAATGTTAAAAGGGAGTTGCTACATACGCAATCAGCATTCAGCAGACTTGGCACCAAAGCTTATCTTTTTGCTGTTACATACTTGTAAAAAGTTAAAAGTGAATCCCTTGCTCTCAGTGATTACTGTGAAGCAAATTGAACTACAAAGCCAGCTGGATGCTAGGTATATTACTGAGTGTTGTTTAGTATCAGCACCTTGTGTCCAATAAAATCCTCACTGCTTTCTGGGATTACATGGCCAGATCACTTGATGAAGAAGTTCAGAAAGGCTAAAAAGTACCTTCTTCATTTGGATCACTTCTCTTGATTGTCTCTTGAAAAAATATGACATGATTGTTGTTATCTGCAATCCAGAATTAAAACTCAGTAATTTCTCAAGTGTTGTGTCTTCTGGGAGTTAGGGTTCACTTTTCTATCCGCTCTTTACCAAGGCTGGCAAAGTTGTGGGACACATACATAAAAAATTAAACCAAACTATAAATCTCATGGGGCTTCTTTCTTTGACAAAACACATATAATTAGTATAAATTAACTAACATGACAATACAGGAGAAACCTTTTAGAAAACAAATAACTGCTTGTGAGCACTGAAGAAGATGCCAGCCAAGACGTTGACCATCACAACCACTGGAAAAGAATCTCACAGATTTCAAATGAATATCCATCTAACTGGCTTGGGATTCAACCCAGATATTTTGTTCATGTAGTTGGATTGCAACAATCATTAGCCTAGTCATCATAACCAAGGGTGAGGGATGATAGATGTTGCAGTCCAGTGAAAGCTAGGGGATCTTTGTTTCCCCTCTTAAGGCTCCATGCACATTGAGATCTTATGACACCAGTCTCCTGATCCAGCCAAGGGTCTCCTCCCCCTCTCCTGCTTGAATCCTTCTCCTGTGCTGCTCCTCATGCCTGGAATCTCCACATAATTACTTTCTTGGCTAATTTTAAGGCCGAATTGAAGACACTCATTCCAAATTAGTGGTTGTTAATCTGCTGCTTACTTTGTTTTACTGTATACTAGTTAATGTTATTTTAGAAATATTTTGATCATGTAATGTTGCTGTTTTAGATTGTACATTGCATGGCAGGTTTTTATTCTATTTTTCCCTTATTTTATTTGACTCCTAGTATGTAAAGCACAGTGCAAACTTTACAGCGCTCTATAAATAAATGCTAATAATAAAAATGTTAAAAATAATAAAAGGCTACTCCCAGCATTTATCAGCATGATGGTATCCACATTCCATGTATTTGTTTTACCTGAACAATGATTTCTCTCAAAAGTGAGAGTTCACTTTCAAGAATTTTTAAAAATAGTTGAGGTGCTTCAAATGTTTCCACCTTTCCTATAAGCTCACTATATTGCACTAACCTCCTGTCACCGCATCCAGTTCCTATTTCCTCTCTTAAGTGGGATAGCACCTTCAGATTCTGTTCATAACTTTTGTGTTCTGAAGCATAATGCTTGCCAGGACGCCCACACATTTCCACTAATAATAATGTGGTTGCTGAACAATGCAGTGGCTGAACAATGCTTTTAACTTTTTGGGAAGCTTTATGCTATTTATTTCCCATTGTGATGCATGCTGTTTTATTCTTGAGCAGTTCCCGTGAAGTGTTATTGTTCCCACCTTCAGTATTATTTAAAGTATGCATAGGGATCAGCATCAAGACATTTCAGCCTGGAGTGCTCCTGTTCACTATTCCAGTCAATTGATTCCTTCATCTCCATTTTCCATTTTTCTCCCTGAGTAGTTTGTTGTCACTCTGTGGTCACTAAGCATGCCCAGTCTTCATCTGGTTGTTTGGGGTGCTTTCCTTTAAATAAATAAATAAATAAATAAATAAATTCATACTTATGTAAACCAAGTAGGTATAGCAAAATCTTTCATTCTCACGTTTATTGTGTCCCTCCCCTCCCAAGCTTACCTGTGTTTTGTACTGAGTTGCAAGACTTTGTGGGTTTTCCCCCATACATGAAAACTTGTGTAAAATTAATTGGGTAATAATTGGGTTAAATTTATACATAAATGTGCACATTGGGGGAGAAATTTAAAAATTGTACCCGTTTCCATGTGTGCAATTTTTTAAATCTTTCCTGCAATGTGCATATTTATTTATGCATTTTACCCAATTATACATTTTCCCTATTGACTGAAGCATCATAGAATCACAAGGTGGATTACAAGGGCCTCTGCAATTTTGTGTGTAGTTCCCTGCCACCAAATGGACACATTTCAACCACATGCATTTTAAAATCCATGCAACATTTTGCATGCACTTTATTCCTTTCAAAGGCCTCATAGGCCTTGCAAATATGTGAATTTTCAAGGCAAGGTACATTTGTTCCCACAAGTTTCAAGAAGAAATACTTTCATTGGGACTGTGAAAGCCAACAAAATTTTCTTCCCTGTTTCTGAGCCTGCTAATAACTTTAGCCTTGTGTATGAGTGGTTCCATTTTGACTATATATATAAACACACTCATACCTGTACATCAAAAATAGAGGAAATTATGAGATTAAAAAAAGATTTAGAAAAATTAATGCAACTGCTGTGAGAAACAGCATGAAAGAATAAACTCAATGAGGTTTCTCACTATTATTCTTTGCCTTTGTTGTTAGTATTAATGTTAGATCTTGACATGTCTAATTTTCATATGCTACAATCATCACAGTGATGGATGCTGGCATAATTGGGGATTACAGTTATGTAAGTACTTTTGTAGATAATGTACAAGGAGGTATCCAGCATTTTGTTGTTCAGCCATCTTCCCAAAGCTGTGCAACAGCAGTCAGATAAGGCCTGGTGTAGCTCTGCTTCTCCTTCAACCCACACAAGCACCGGTTAGCTATGGGGCACCCAAAGACTTCCATTGTACTGCCACCCACCCTACCAGGCCTTTTTTGGGTGCAGCTTCATACTTTACATGCTTTTACTCATAACCTTTTACTTCCAAGACTTAGAAACCTTGGGGGGGGGGATTAACCTAAGAAGAAATCAAGATGCATTGCCTTATATATAAAGTTTAATGATAGTAATAACAATGGGTTACTTACTTACTCTACCTACCACCTTCTATAGTACCCAAATTTTGCTCCAGCCAGTTTTCCAGCTACTTGGAGCAGGTTTTCAGGGCTTGTGAGGTTATCCAGGGAGGAAATAGTTTATCTTCTTCCAATTTTCACTGATCTCTGCATCTCCAGCTGGTTCTTTCTCAAATAGCCACTCACCAGGACCCAAAAGACAAAACGATTTTTTTCTAAAACAAAACCTCTTCAAGCAGATGTTATTGCTTCCACTGCTGTCTGCTGCTCTAGATTTGCAGCTCAGCTCTAAAGCTATTGGGGCTTCAGCACTTCGGCGCAGTCCAGACAGGCACTTTGCACTGGCCTGACCACGTACTATGGTTGCGTGGGGGCGGAGCGACTGCAATCATAGCGGCCTCCCATCCACATGGGGGCCGCCATGATGACATCACGCACGTGTCGCGTCCAAATGACATGGTGCATGCATGACATCTCTGCGCCACCCCAGGCTGCTCCGAAATGGAGCTCCTTTTGAGCCGAGTGACCCCTTTCTCCCATGGCTCTGGCTCCTGGGGTGTCCAGGGGCATGAAGCCCCAAGGACACCCCTTTTCTGCACTCTGGAAAAACTCCAGATTGGGGCCACAGGGCTGCTGGTGAGGCTGCCCTGTCCCCAACCTGGAGCTAAAAGGGGTGCCACAGACCCGCCCCTTTGGGGCAGTCTATACCACACATTTAATTTCCTTCCTTTCCCTAATCTACATTTTCATGTCTTCTTGTTCACTGACACTTTTACTTTTTTGCCTCTGAACTGCTCTCTAACTGTTAGACTGACATAGTTTGCCTAGTTTCTGGCTTATTTGAACACGTCTCCCTGTAGGCTGAACTGTTCCCACCATTCTGAAAATCCTAGGACCTTTCAGGTGCTTCTGGGGTCTCATTTGCTTTCTAATATCTTTTTTTAATTTGTAAATATACTGCTGAATTCCACAGGAACCCTCATATATAGAGAAACTATTATTTTATCAAATGGTTAACCCTAAACCACCTTGGTTTGCTACTATGTGGAATGAGTGAATGATTGAATATTTTATTCCTGCTTTATAGAATATATGAGGTTGCTTTTATCAGGCAGTAATGCAACATAACTGCTTACTCATCTCTGTTGTCCATCCCTTCTTTTCCCAACTAGTAAACCAGAATCAACATTGATTTTATCCTAAGCAAGTTTAACTTCCCTTTCTAAATATAGTGAGACATGCTTCTAAATGCATAATGTAGTTAGCACTGCATTTAAATATTATAGCATCATTGTGGTTGGTGTGCCCTTCCACGGTGACTCAATTTATAGCAAACCCCTCATGGTTTTCTTGGCAAGATTTCTTCAGAGGAAGTTTCCACTTGCCTTGCTTTAAGTTTGAGAGAGTGTGTGACTTGCTTGCCCAAGGTTGCCCACTGGGTTTCAATGATTGAGTAGGGATTTGAACCTTGGTCTTCCAGAGTCCAGGTCCAACACTCAAAGAACTACACTGTGATGGCTTTCATTACAGCATCAATACTTGGCTTCTATATTGCTGGTATGATGCTGGTATTATAGTGCAAGTAAAAGCTCAAAGTAAAAAAAAAGAGAGAATGAAAGAGAAAGCAAATTTCTATAAAATACTTCACTGTGATTATCATTAAAGACTTTGAGGTGATGGAGGCAGAAAACCCACCAGCATTGACTGATGGCTTCCATGTCAGTGGGGCTGTGAATCATCCATGGGTTTTAGTCTAAACTTTACAACAGCTATCCAAAATAAGTACAGCATTATGGATAGCTTTTCTAAAGTTTGGTAGAAAACTCTGAGCAGATTCAGCATCCTTCTAAAATGGCAGCTACCTGCTATTTCTGGCATGCACCACTACATAGGCCTTCATTGGGTTGTCAACCACAGCTAGATTAGACCCTTAAACTTATAGAAGTGTTGACTTACAAGTTCCCATTGATGTAACTAATGGGTCTTCTAAATTTGAATTTAGGCCATAATAGTGTACTGGTTGTTTACCATTTGCTGCCATTTAATGGCACTTTCTGAGGCAGACACATTTCTTTGAATAATATGACAAAGTCAAATAAGTGATGACCTAACACTAGCTGATTTCTGATTTGAAGATAGACATAACATTTCCCAAGTGACAGGGCTGGCTTGAAAGTGCATTGTACCTTTTCTACCCTCACTATAAAAACTCTCACATTAAAACAAGTTAATTTGAATGGTTTTCTACAACATCTTGCTGCAGAATACTACCTTGATGTTTCTCTCAAACACATGCACTCCAATATTCCTGGAGCAGTTTTGCAACACTTAACATTTCTTATGAGACAGTTTAATAAGGCAATGACAGAAGGTATGAATACATAAACAGATACAAGTGACATTTGAAGAAATTAACAGGAAAGGCAAGCTAGCTGAAGCACAGAGAGTGTGGGATGAAGACAGAGCTAGGAGCAAAGGTAATCTTCGGTTTACTGCTATGGACTTTTTATCATGTAAATGCAAAGGCCTGCGAGAAATTGAAGCGGGCTTAACTTTCTTTGGGGAAAATTGCATTCTGAATGTTAAGATCAATATACAAATACTTTGTCAGTGTTTTGAAGATGACTGCAATTAACAATGATAGACAGTGATCCATATTAATTACTACGTCTGGGGATGGGAGGAAGGGAGGAAAGAGGAAGAGGGATTGAATGTTGTGAATTAAGGAATATTTTAATAGGAAAAGTGTAAATATATATATATATATTTAAAAAAGAACACAGATGAAATGGGGGGGGAGATATTTGAAAATACCCGTGACCCAGAACACTGCTCTTTTGAGCGAAAATTTGAATATACTGTGTAAGAATGGGATCCTGCTGCAAGAAAAAATTTGGGGGGGGGGTGGGCACTGGAATAATCACTAAAAGCCTCCCATTGGTTCATGTTTGGTGTAAGATAAATGAAAGGAGGGGGGGGGGGGGGGGGGGGGGGGAAAAAAAAAAAAAAAACATTCTGTCTAGAATCATAGAAGCGAGAGGTGGAAGAGACCACAAGGGCCATCCAGTCCAAGCCCCTGCCATGCATGAACTCAAAATCAAAGCATCCCTGCCAGATGGCCATCCAGCCTCTGTTTAAAAACCTCCAAAGAAGGAGACTCCATGACACTCTGAGAGAGTGTGTTCCACTGTCGGATATCTCTTACTGTCAGGAAGTTCCTCCTAATGTTGACATGGAATCTCTTTTTCTGTAACTTGCATCCATTGTTCTGTGCTCTAGTCTCTGGAGCAGCAGAAAAGAAGTTTGCTCCATCCCCAATGTAACACCCCTTCAAATACTTAAACTGGGATATCATATCACCTCTTAATAGTCTCTTTTCCAGGCTAAACATAGGGGCTGTACAGACCACCCTGAAAGGGTGGTCTGCAGCCACTCCTTTCTGCTCCCGAGGGATGCCGCAGCACCCAAACGGTGCAGCGTCCCTCCACACCTAAAAGAACCCAGAAAAACTGGGTTCTTTTAGGAGTGCGCACCCGATGCCACAAGTGCACCATTAGCACAGTGTGGCACATCAGTGTCACAAGCGCAGTGCAGCGACAAATGGACATTGTGCAGTGCTTGCGTCATTGACACACACGCCTTGTGGGCAGGGCCATGCAGTCATGGTGGCGCCCATAGGTCCTAGGATTCAACCCTAGTATCAGCGACACCATGCCGCTTTTGACCCATCTGTACCAGGCCATAATCAGCTCCCTAAGTCTTTCCTCATAAGGCATGGTTTCCAGACCCTTCACCATTTTGGTGACCCTTTGGACATGCTCCAGTTTATCAACATCCTTTTTCAGTTGTGGTGCCCAGAACTGGACACAGTATTCCAGGTGAGTCTAGACAAAGGCAGAATAGAGTGGCATTATTACTTCCCTTTATCTAGACACTATACTTCTATTGATGCAGCCTAAAATTGCATTGGCCTTTTTAGCTGCCGCATCACACTGTTGATTCATGTTCAACTTGTGGTCCTAGATCACTTTCACACATAGTCTCCTTAAGCCAGGTGTCCCCCATCCTATATCTATGCATTTCATTTTTTTGATCTAAGTGAAGTATATTACATTTCTCCCTACTGAAGTTCATTTTGTTTGTTTTGGCCCAGCTTTCTAATCTATTCAGGTCATTTTGAATTTTGATCCTGTCTTCTGGGGTATTAGCTACTCTTCCTAATTTGATGTCATCTGCAAATTTGATAAACATGCCCTCTATTCCTTCATCCAAGTCATTGATAGATGTTGAATAGCACTGGACCCAGGACAGAACCCTGTGGCATCTCACTGGTCACTTCTCTCCAGGATGAAGAGGAGTTATTGCCTTCTAGATATTATTGGACTGCAAGTCCTAGCAGCCCTAGTCAGCATAACCAATGACAAAGAATGCTGGAAGTGGTAGTGCTAAAACATCTGGAAAGCTGCATGATTTCCACTTCCAGTAGAGAGGCTGCCTTTCTTTCTTTTCTTTCTACTCAAGCACACCTTCCCAGCTTACTAAATTGCATAGGGCACTCAATCACTGGTGGCGGTGATTCTTTCTTCAGTGTTATACAATGATCCCCCCCCATCAGTTTGACCATACAACACTCAAAGGGAAAAGAAAGGGAAAATAGTTTTAAAGGAAAAACAAACAGATAATAATCTGAAAATATAGCTACCAGATACCATCTGCTGAATGGTAATTTTAGTCATTTCTATCACCCAGTATATTCAGTTACATTAGGAGTGTTTTCCCTTTGAGTCCTTGCAGAAATCAAATGAGTACAACCTGTACACAGGAGAAGGAAGAAATCACAGCACATCAGACTGTTTCAAGACCTTTTGCTTCCAGCTACTACTTGACAACAAAGAGTGATGTTGACATTTGGTGAGTGATGAGGGAGTAATCTTCTGGGTAGCAGAACTCATGAGCTACCTTGATGTGGGTAGAAAATAATTTTAGCTGAGTTCTGTTCTTCCCAGAATAAATTGCAGTGGGCTGTCACCCATGGCCTATCTGCAAGGTACTTTAAATATGTGTGTGTTAGTATTATATTCTGACAGTTTAAATATACATATTACCCTTCAAATATTCAGTTATTCATTAAGTTGACCGCCAGTGCTAAAATAAGTCCTTTCCACATATTCTGTAAGCATTTAAAAATATTCTCTTCTATTTTCTCTCCATATTATTAAAGATAGACAAATCTTTCTTCACTTTTCACAGGGCTGGGAAAGTGCACCCCAACAGGTCCCCAGTGGGGAGCCCCCAGACCACCTGATGCCTCTTAATTTCATTTCCCCCCCCAAAAGGGACCCAAATTGTCCACCACAATTTGCTACAATTTCTCAACCTTCCCAATTATTTCAGTGTCTACAGCAATGAGAGAAAGAGTGCACAACCACTTTGTCTAGAAGAGAGCAGATGAAATAATACATGCCAGAAATTATGTCTATATAGAGCTTAAGGTAGGAAAGTGGGTAGATACAGCAAAATCCAAAGCTTCAGTGATAACAAGCATTAGTCCACAGTGTATTTGTCTAAAGCTTTCTAAAGCAGACAAACACACAAAGGTCTGCTTTTGCAAATTTCAAATATTTACAGTTTCTTTACTGCTGGGCATATTAAAACAAATATTCTACACGATGGACAACAGCCAAGCCCAAACTCTCTGTTTTCACAATAGCATTCAAAAAAGCTAATTACTTATCCACATTTGACCCATGTATGGTATCCTAGCCAATAAATACAAAAACAACCCATTGCAACTAAGCTGTTGAGAAGTGGAAGCAAATGTCAGTGTGAAAAACATAACTGCTGTTGAATTTTGTTAGTTCAGCCCATGGAGCGAAGACTCCAAATGGCTGACTCATTTATCTCTCTGTGCCAATGCATAATGATGCAGAACTTAGAAAAGTTACTTTTTTGGGACTGCAACTCCCTGATCCCCCATCTCCTGCAGCTAGCATGGCTGGTGCAGGATTATGGGAGATATATTACAAAAGCTCTCTTGTAACATGGTATGAGGTTGTCATCATCAGAATCAGCGTCATGGTGATGTGGCATGCTGGTATCAACATTTCTCATCAGTGGTAGGGTTATTCTGATGCCTAATATCGCTTTGCCTGCAATTTTTAAAAATAGTCAGTTTTATCTGTTTTAATAAATGGAGTTCTCTCTGTGTGTGTTGTTTGCCTTCAAGTCATTTCCGAATTATGGAGACTCTAAGGTGAACCTATTACAAGGTTTTCTTTGCCAGTTTCTTCAGAGTGGGGTTGCTGTTACCATTCTCTGAGGCTGAAAGAGAGTGACTTTCCCAAGGTCACCCAGCTTTCATGACCAAGTGGGGATAGAGCTGTGGCATCCTTCAAATTTACTTGGCACACAAGCAAAAGTCGCACAGTCACATTGACATTTAACCTTCTCATACCAGATTAAATTGGATGGACAGGCCTTTTGGAAGTATTTCAGAATGAATGCTCAATCTAACCTTAAAAGTAGAGTGTTGTGTTGAAGAATGAGAGAATTTCCAAGATGGGAAATGCACAGGCAGAACCCATAAGTGTTAGGAAATTTTCAGCGGAAGCAAAATAAAAATATTGAAAAGTAACATAGTTCTTAGCTATTGGTATATTCTCCAGGAACAAATGATATTCCAATCAAACTGCTGCAGTCCACACTTACAGAATCAACTCTAGTGCTAACAAATATATGTCAACAAATATGGAAAATAAAATGGTGAACAATCAATATATATTCCCATCCACCAAGAAAAAGAGAGAAGATTTCAGCAACTTTTTTAGGTTAACAGCATTAATCCATGCAAGCAAAATTAGGTGCAAAGTTCTGCAGCATAATCATATATGGAGAGAGAAATCCCAGAGATTCGAGTGGGGTTCAGGAAAGGAAGAGGGATTAGGGACCACATTGCAAACATATGATGGTTAATGGGTGCACAAGGAATTCTAAAAGAAAGCCAGCATGTGTTTTATTAGACTATAGCAAAACTTATGACTGCATAGATCATGACAGACTGTGGAACACTTTTAAAGAGAGGAATGCCACCACATCTGATAGTCCTGGTGAGGAATCTGTACTTACAACAAGAGGCTACTCTTAGAACAGAGTATGGAGAAACAGAATAGTCCCCAGCTGACAAAGAGGTCAGGCAAGGCTGCATTCTATCACCCTATCTGTTCACCTTGGATGCAGAAAATATCAGATGAAGAGCAGTCATGGACACAGAAGAAGGAGGAATGAAGACAGGAGGAAGGAATATCAACAGTCTAAGATATGCAGATGACACCATACTAGCAGCAGAAAATATGGCAAACCTAGAACAACTACACTCCGCCCTTCCTTTACATGGGGGATCCATTCTGGACCCCTCCCCCGCGTAAAGGGAATTCCACCTATGCTTGAGCCCATTTAAATGAATGGGGCTCGTGCATGTGGCAGCATGGTGGCACACGTGCATCATGGGCACACATGCCATTACCCCTTATGGGGCATGCAACCCCTTTTCCAGTGCACATAAGGTGTGCCCGTGTGTGACATGGGTGCACTGTACTAAATAAAATCAAAGAAGAAAGTGCAAAGTCAGGCTTACTGCTGAATGTAAAGAAATCAAAAATAATGACCACAGAAGATCTAAACAAATTCAACCTAGACAAAGAGAAAATCAATATAGTAAAAGAGTTCCTATACCTTGGGTCAAACATTGATCAGAATAGGAACTGCCGTCAAGAGATCAGAAGAAGACTAGGAATGGGGAAGGCAGCTATGCAAGAACTAGAAAAGATCCTAAAGGTATACAACAGAGCACAAAACTTAGAATTGGACAAGCCATTGTTTTCCCTAATAACATGCACCGATGTGAGAGCTGGACAGTGAGGAAAGCAGATAAGAGGAGAATCAATTAATTTGAAATGTGGTGCTGGAGAAGACTGCTGGGGATACCATGGATAGCCAAAAACACAAACAAGTGGGTCCTAGAACAGATCAACCCTGAAATCTCCCTGGATGATGATGATAAAGTTGAGGTTGTTGTACTTTGGCTACATCACGAGAAGGTGTGGCTCTCTGGAAAATACAAAAATACTAGGAAAGGTGGAGGTATATGGACTCTATGAAGGAGCTCATGGGCATGAGTTTACAACACTTAAGCAGAGCACTGGAAGATAGGGAGTCTTATAGATGTCTCATCAAGAGGATTGCCATGAGTCAGGATCAACATGAAGTTGGTTAACAACAACAGCAACAACAAATGCTCTCCAACTGTCCCAGTTTGGCAGGGAGTGACCTGATTACTGCTCTGCTGTTACACTTTTTCAGCTGTTTTAAAAATGTCCTGGTTTCTTTCTCCTCCTCCTTGTCCCCAGCTACTTCAATCACTGCAAACTGAGTTGAAATTACAAAGATAGTTTGCACTCAATTAACACAGCAGTGAAGGGAGGAGAGGAGGGGGCACAATTTTGCCTTTCTCAGTAGGCTCAGGAAAATGCAAACTGCCTCTCCTGGCTTGCATGTTCTTTCTCATCTTAACCACTTCGCCACATGTGTCCCAAGCTTCATCTGTGAAATGTGGGAGGGTATGTGTTCACTGAAATATGTACTGTTAATGGCAAGGAGATACCAGAGACTAGTATCTCTGGTATCTCTAGTGAATGGGGTGCCCTTTGGAATCTACCAAATGTAACACTTCATTGGTCTTATCTGCAATGCAGAATTAAAGCAACTTGACATCACTTTAACTGTCACAGCTCAATGCCATGGAATCGTTGGATATGGCACCTGAGCTCCTTGACACAGAAGGCTAAATATCTCACAAAACTACCAATCCTAGAATTCTATAGCATAGAGCCATGCCAGTTAAAGCAGTGCATTATTTCTGTAGTGCAATTAGACCATTGCCTGGCCAGCTTTTCAGGCAAATTACTTACAGGTGCACACATGATTGGTAACTGGCCACAGGAAACAAAGACAAACTTCTTTTTCCCATCTGACAACAAAATGTTTTAGAATGGTCTTGGTGGAGAACAAGGTGATACATGAGGAAGAGGAAAGCCTGTATAGGATTTCAGGAAACACAAACAATCATATTTTTCATTTCCTGGCTTGAAAGGTTTAAAGAATCAGGGCCTTGTAAATGTGCAACCAAGACTTGCTGCATTTCCTGGTGTCCCCTGCAGCATGAATCAGACATATGACACATCATTGTAAATTTCGAGGCTGTAATCAGAACATGCCATTTGAGATCCAGAATCAGATTTGCCATTAAAATTTGACATTCATATGTTTTGATTGATTAAATGAATCAATTTCACAGCAAGTCATCCAAATGCTGCTGTAATTTTTTTAAACCAAAGAATTTATTTAACAATATCCATTGATTATATTGAATACACCATTTTACTTTTGTATTGTTTACATTACACACAATGCAGCATGCATTTTTTATCTGGCAATATCACCCAAACTAATTAAATTATTATATTATTAATGAGGACTTATTAAGATACACACACATGTAAAATTAAATTAACAATTAATAATAAATCAATATACTGAAATTTTTATAGAAAAAGCATAATATATACCATCCCGACTAGATAATTAGATCATTAGCTCTGTATGTATATCTCTCAATTATGAGACTAGAATTTGTTTTCAAATATTCAGTGAAAGGATTCCATTGTTTCATCAAAATAGCTTCAGCCTATATTCTATCTCTCAATCTATGCCTCTTATTCTAAATAAATATGCTGCTTGCCATAGTTTATCTAGCTTTTACTTTCAAGCTGGCTGGACTCATGTTCGGGATTTACATATGCATAAACACCGTAGTTACAGTGTTACACAGTGAATCTCCTCCTGATCCCCTCAATCTCCACTTACCAGGAAGCAGCTACTGTGATTGACAGGGGTCTATTTCCTTATCACTCCGGAAGCAGCTAACTGATGGTCCCTCCTGTAAGCCATCTCCAATGCAAGAGGCAGAAGCATGGTCCCTGTCACAGTTGTTCCTCATGCCAAAAATTGCTCATGCAAAGAGATAGCGGGACCATCAGCAAGCTGCTTCCCAAGTGACAAGGGAACAGACCCCCATTAATTGCAGTGGCTGTTTCCCAGTAAGTGGAGACTAGAAACTGGTCTCTATGTAGTTTTTAAACTGTGGGCGAATAGGGATCATGAATATAAAACAGTCATGAGTGCATAACTCTAGGTTACACATTTGTAACTACCCAACAGGATACCAGCTATAATGTTTTTCCAGCAATTATCAATTTGGTTGCTTATGGGAATGAAAAGGTTGCAGCAACATTGGGAGATTAGATCATAACCGGTTATATATATATTCTCCCTTTCTCTTTGCCCCAAGAAACTTGATTTGCAGACATTACCACCACATCTGCATATAAGCTACTTCCTCTTCACAAACAAAACCATTATTTCTGTCAATTTTATATACTCCTTTTGGTATTAAATACCAACAGTAAGTCAGCATAATAGTTCTCCTCTAAATTGTCTCATACTAAATTTGACACCTCCTCTAGTAAAAGTTAATTTCTGATCTGCTTCAAATATTGCTGTCAAATGCTGACATGTCAGTTACATGTCAGAGACTGCCAAGAACTGAGTACCACTTTGTTTCAAATGTCACATTTGGTAGAATATTCACTTCTTTATATGTGATAGGGCCAAATACTTCCTGCTTGATGTCAGATTCTATTAACAACTGACTGTATCCATATGCTAGCTGTCAAAAACTATGAACAGTTACAAAATCTTCAGATATTAAATGCAAACACTTGTATTTTGTTTTCATCAACTGCATCCCTATTTTTGATTCCGTTTTAAAACCTTTCATCTTGATTTTTACTATTATCATTACTTATTTGTTGTTTAATATATTTCTAGGTTTTTCTCTAGGAGCTTTACAATGTAAAGTAACAAAAATCCAGTTGCACTGTGTTAATGAATCACTCTTGTTTTTAACTATGGTTGCTTATTTAAATACTTGTTGTAAGTTTCCTTGCGTGTACGGATTCTGCTAACGGGAATGTTAGCATATAAATGATTATAGAAGTATGTAAAACACAGAAATATTAGCCGAAAATTAATAAAAATACTGATCAAAGCAGAAAACGTTCTGACAATACTTGATATCAGAATTTGAGGACAGAGGAATTAATTCATGTCATTTGTATACAGATGAAGGATTCTGTCAGGTAGGGCTTTGTGTAACCCAGTTATCTTGCTGCCACAGAGAGCACAATACTCCAGGTATGTGCTTTGGACTCCCTCCAATTTCTGCTTATTCACAGAAATGGGAGAAAAATATTGTACAGTTCCTTTTTCCAGAGGTAGAGAAGGAAATGATATGTGTGTGGGAAATCTTGCTGTATATTGCCCCAAGAAAGCCTGCTTTCATTTTTCCTATACAGGTTGATTAACCTTTATCCAGAATTCCAAAATCCAAAATTATCCAAATGGATGGCTGAGATAGTGACATCTTTGTTTTCTGACTACTCAAGGCACAAACACTTTGTTTCATGGACACTATTACAAATATTGCTTATAAAATTACCTTCAGACGATGTGTACAAGGTGTATATTAAACATAAATGAATTTTGTATTTTGATTTGGGTCCCATCTCCAAAAGGTAAAAGGTAAAGGTAGTTCCTTGACATAAATGTCTAGTCATAACCAACAGTAGGGATGGTGCTCATCTCCGTTTCTAAGCCAAAGAGCCATCATTGTCCAAGGACTGCTCTGGGGGTCATGGGGCCAGCATGACTCCACTGAACACTTTTACCTTCCCAGTGAGAAATGGTACCTATGTATTTACTTGCATTTGCAGGCTTTTGAACTGCTTGGTTGGCAGAATCTGGGACTAGTGACAGGAGTTCACTCCATCATGCAACACCCAGGCCTCGAACTGCAAACCTACCAATCTTGCAATCAACAGAGTCAAGCATCTTAACCACTTGAGCCACTGCATCCATCTCCAAGACATCTCATTATGTATGTGTAACTTTTCAAAACTCCAAAAGCCAAATCACTTCTTGTCTCAAGCATTTCAGATAAGGGAGACTCAACCGGTATATGATCTAGAAATACAGATAGTGCCCCATGCATGCTGAGGTAATGCAAACTCCCTACTTCTTCTTTATCCATGAGCGTGATATGAGAAAACAATAATTTGGTTTCTTTCCCCCCAATGTGAAAGCTGAAAAGAATGAAAGCAAATAGTTGTGGAAATAAATTAGATTTCACATCTTACTGACCAATTACGAATTAACAAATCACTGGGTTGGGTTGATACCCACCTGAGGATTCTTGAAGAAGGCACTATAAAATTGCTTGCCAATCTCTGTATCAAAGCACTAGGAAGCATCCTGTATAACATCATTTAAAAAGTGATAATGGTGGTTATGGTTGGTGGGGCTGGAATCCTGAGAGGACCACCAAAATTATACATCAGTTAGCTCAATATGTATTTTGAGTAAATTGGTGGGACGCTTTTAAAAAACTAGACATGGAAAAGAACAAATTGAAGGAGGATCAGAATGGCTTCTGTAAGGGTAAATTGTGCCTTGCTGTTCTTTAGAATTCTTGAATAAGAATATGAATTATGGAGACTTCCAAAACAATGTCTAAAACTAGATCAATGGCCAATAAAAATAATGAATACAGTTCAGTGTTGTTGTTGTTGTTGTTGTTGTTGTGTGCCTTGAAGTCATTTTTGACTTATGGCGATCCTAAGGCAGACCTATGATGGGGTTTTCTGGGGCTGAGAGTGTGTGACTCACCCAAGGTCGCACGTTCAGTTTCCATGGATGAACAGGGAATGAAATCTTGGCCTTCCAGTATCCTAGTCCAACATCCACACCACACTGGTCTCACACAATTCACACAATTATGATATTATCCCTTTTCTGTTCAGCTCTGAACCCCCAGGCTGCTTTTCCTCTGCCAGACTTCCAGGCGTAAAGCTGAAGGTCCAGCACAAATTCAAGGGAAGATTCATTGTGGTGTTAACAGGAATGTAGCAGGCTTGGGATGGGTGAAGCACCCTCTTCTTTCTACTTTATTCCAAATAAATAACTCTTTTTATAGGAAAAGGGTTGGAGGAACTTGGATCTGTGGTCAAATCCACATGTCCTAGGATCCCAATCTGGTCATTGTGGTTTTGGGCTATGTTGTTTTTTCCTTGACAGCATCATTTGGTGGTGTCACAGTTTTTCTGCATTTTTCTCACAGTCTAAAAGTTGAAATGCTTCTCCTAAGCTTCAGTTATTGGCAGTAAAGGTACTAAGCTTCAGTAACTGACATGCTTAAACTAAAATATGCTGGCACTTTTGACCCTATCATTTTTCATTTAGCCCTGCCCACCACTGGTATGTGGCTCCAAAAACCTTTTGGAAACAAAATAGGTCCTTGGACTGAAACGGTCTTAGGTCCGCTACATACTGCCAGGAAGCGGCGTCCAGGCGGCGATTCTAGGGTTAGGGACCGTACACCAACTGCACAGTCACTAATGCTACCATGTCACGGCGGCGGAGTAATGGTGGCCTCCTGTCTATACAGGGGCCGCCATCATGACGTAAGCAATGTACAGCATATAGACGTTGTTGTGCATTGCTTACATCATGAGTGCACCAATGGCGCACTCATGCCATGTGCGCAGCGTCCCAAGAAGAACCCAGTTTTTCCGGGTTCTTTTTGGGGCAGAGGGATGCCGCACAGTTTGGCTGCTGTGGCATCCCTCCGGAGGTAAACTGGCCACCTCCAGCTTGCCTTTCCAGGGCAGTTTGTTTTGCCCCTTACTTCACTAATTCCTTAGAAGAAACAATCATCAGAATTTGTTTGCATGAATTTGTGTGTATGGCCCTAAGAATATATGTTTATAAAACACAGCTTTGCACCAATTTAGATACAATTTAGGAGAATTATGCTGGCACCCATATATCCTCTCTGTGTAACTACATCACATTAGGCCTCTGCAAAGTACTATTTTGCTGCCTTCCCTACTGCTGCTTACTGATGACCTAGTCTTTTATAAATGACAAAGGCTGAACACTGAGCAGGAACAATCAACTGCACTTATGGCAAAGTCACTATTCTGTGAGACAGTAAAAAGATATTTATGATACACGTCTGCTCCTTGGTTGCTCATTCAAATGTCAAATAAGCATATATTAGCTGGAAGTCATTTATACTGGAAAAGATATTCGGAATGGGAATTAGAACATCTGTAACATGGAACCATATTTTGAGTAGTTTCCCTATCATGACAGTAAGAAACAAGACAAAGCAGACTTTTTGAGAATGATTTAAAACAATAGCTGTGTTCTAGGGGAATCCCAAAGGTTCTTTAAAAGCTTTCAAGGCTTTCTTGGTAGGATCAATAATGGAGGATCAGGGCTGGCTCAAGAAATCTGGCAACTGGAGGCCAAGCAGAAAATGTCAAAATTCATAGTACCTAAGGCCAACTGAGTTATTCAGATACTTGAAGCAGAAAATACCACAAATACATCTCCCTAACTATGGCAATAAAAATAAATAAAAGTGAAAAAGGAACATAATAATTTGCCACCTTTATATGACATCAAATATTTTCTGCTTGAGAGAGCCACCTCATTCTGTCTAATGGTAGGCTTGGCTCTGTGGCAGGCATCTTCCACCTAAGATAGGTAGAGGTGTTGTGAAGCCTTTCCACTTATTTAACAGCTTTGACCCATGGAAATAAAGAACATGGACCCCCCCCCTTTTTTTTTTCTTTTTTTTTTTTTACTTCTATGCTACTTTACCTGCTAGGGTATAATTGCAGAGACAAGAGTGGTGAAGTCCACTAAATGTTAGCAGCTTTTGTTCCAATGTGCACTCCTGTAATAGAATGCCACTTGCTGAGCCCTTGCAGTATTTGCCAGTATTGACCACTTGCATGGCTACTATCCTGTACAACAAACACAAATCCATGTAGTGCAATTAATGGTAGACAGGTGAGGCCTGGAGAGAATGGTGAACTTGGAGAAATAGAGGATGTTAGCATAAAACCCACTTTTTCCTTCTCAAAGGTATGGGAGGTAACACAGAGGTAGAAGTACCAGCAAGGTGCAGTGTTTGTGCCAATTCACAATGAACTGTGGCCTTGAGTTCACAGTGTTGATGTGCCACTTCAGTGGATCTCTGTCTCATGAATGTCAGTAACAAGGAATGTCTTAGGAGTGTATTTAGTTAAAAAACTAATTTGGCCATAACTAATCCTTCTTTATCACGGGTAAGCATGTTCTATGGCTGTAAGAGCTATTTTGTTTGTGGTGCCAGAGGTTTTTGGTGGTGTGATGGCTGCTATTTTAGGCAATTGGAACTTATGATACATCATTACCAATATCTTAGGGTGGCTGGGGTGGTGTTGGCTCTTTTAGTGTGGGGTCCCTAAAACAGCCTTTAGTGGTGTCATCAAGTGTGTGTGTGTGTACGTACATTGACCCTAAATTAATTTATTCACACACACACACACACACACACACACACACACAAATGGGGAGGAGAATGTTGGTAGTTTGAAACAGTGAGAATCTAGTGTGGTCAACAGTGGGACCCCAGTTGTTGTTCCAGCACTACTCTATCAAGTAGTATTACGTGTAAAGGAATACTTTGGTCCCTACACTGAGTTTCTATCATTACAAACTAGTACAAAATCCATTTTGCAGTCTCCAAAACATTTTCTTGCCTTGCAAAAGAGGCTTCTATGTTTCATCTCACTCCCTAGGCATGTTAGAATTTCTCTGGAATTAGAACCTATTTTGCTTTGCTTTGTTCTGTTTTTAGTTTTATCATTGAGGGTGATGTGATGTGGTGGTGATTTCCCTTTCCCTTACACATCACTCCATCATTCTGTTGCTTCCCCAGATGCCTGAGTTTCCTGATGTAAAAAAGTCCCATTTCCCATGGGAGGACTTACCTTATTTCATCTTCCCTAGGCTCTAACTGAAGCATGGGAAGCTGAGAAGCCTCTAGACCAGGGGTAGGCAACCTGCGGCCCGCGGGCCGGATGCGGCCCGGCAAGGCCTTGGGACCAGCCCCCACCTGGTCTTGCCGCCGATTGCCGCCGGAGCCTTTGGCCTATCAGGAGGAGGCGGGCAAGGGGGGCAATTGTCTATAGAAGCCTCCGAAACATGCATTTATATTAACATTTTTTTTAAATCAGCAAATTTTTTGCGTGTCCTCCATTTTTTTATAAAAAGTGTCCACCATTTCAAAATTTTGTCCTACATTTGTCCCGGTTTATTTATTTAATTAATTTTTACAAAAATTATTTAATTATTTAATTTTTGGCTTCGGCCCCCCAGTTGTCTGAGGGACAGCAATCCGGCCCCCAGCTCAAAAAGCTTGCCTACCCCTGCTCTAGACCATCAGAGAGGTGACTGTAGAACGAAAGACAGGACACTGACAAACACTCTTACTCACCTGGTAAATAAAGCAAATGGACTATAGCATCCACCCATGAGAATTTCACTGAAATTTTTGTAAAGCTATGTATTTTCTATCAAATCCAATAAAAGTGGTAAAAACAATGTGGAAGGAATGTTTACTGCCATGCTATCAAGCTGCTATCCAAATATGTTCTCAGAGCTTCAGAATATAACCTGTTGCTGCTAATGTGGAAATTCCACGGTACGAAGCCAATATGTTGCAGTGTGTAAAAGGTACTATGAAAGAATGGGTTTATTTTAGGAGGTTCCTTAGCTAGCCTGTGTGCATGTCTATCTGTGAGTCTCTCTCTCCCTCTGTGTGTGTGTGTGTGTCTGTGTGTGTGTGTGTGTGTGTGTGTTCATTTTACAGCCAATGAAACAAGGTCTGAATCTAGAGGGCTGTATCGCAGCTCCACTGTATAGTATCCCTACACTGAGTTGACTCCTTTACTGCCACACACACCTATTTTAATGCAAACTTAAGTCAGTTTGGAAAGCCACATCGGACCCCCATTACATAGCCAAATGGTGCAAGGAAGTGTCCTCATGTTAAGGATGGAGCAAGCTTGTTTGCTCCAGAGAATAGGATCTGGAGCAATGGATTCAAACTACAGGAAAAGATATTTTACCTCAACATTAGGAAGAACTTCCTGACAGTAAGAGCTGTTTGACAGTGGAACACATTTCATCGGAGAGTGGTAAAGTCTCCTTCTTTGGAGGTTTTTAAACAGAGGCTGGATGGCCATCTGTCAGGAATGCTTTTACTGGCAGCGGGTTGGACTGGATGGCCCTTGTAGTCTCTTCTAACTCGATTCTATGATTCTACACATTTTAAAGACCTGGTTCTCCTCCCCAAAACTGCAGAAAAAAACTGGAGTTTTTAAAAATCACCTTAAAGCACTCAGGCATCGAAAAGAAGTGTTTTCACATCAGAAAGAAAGGTGCACTGTGCGTTCCAAACAGGACTGAAATCAAAGAAAGGACACATTATTTAGCCGCTGTACATTCAACCAAGATTCTACAAGAGTAGAAACCAACTAAGCTTGAATGTAGTCACTGTAATGTCAACACAAGCATTTGCCACGAGCTATTTACAAGAACCTTACATATCCAGACACTTTTCCTGAGACTAAGTTTGATCAAAAAGCATCCGTTTTAAATATTAAAAAGGAAACAAAACATGTCTGTCTCAGCTAACCCTTTGCAAAGCTATAAATGTTAATTATGAATGAGCCTTTCAGAAACCAATCATTCTGGCTTTTAAACACAAAGCTGATTCTACAGTCAAAGTCAAGCATCAGAATTTTGCTGGAAAACAAGAATTGTCACTAGCTCTGCTTCAAGTACCAAATATTGGATATCATCAAAAGACAGTAAATGACAATCAAACATTTTAAGTGTCCATTTTTCTTTTAAAAACACTTTAAAAGTGTTCTTTTAAAGATGAGGTGTTCAGGGATTTTTTATTTTTATTTTTACATCTTTTTACCTTGGGTGCCAAAATAACCTATCTGGCTTACAAACAAAAATTCACCAAACAGCGATACCTATATTGGCCAACCGAAATGGACAATATACTTATTGCAAGCTTTCGAAGCTCCACTGGCTTCTTCACCGGGCAAGATGTTACAAACCAAACAGGAGAAAAAAATGGAGATGTTAGTAAGATGCCTGTATTTTGTTGTTTCTGTCCTTAGTTGATATGAAGAGGGTAAATTTTGCAGGCTGGCTCCTCCTCCTTCTGGCCATATGTAGGTTTAGAACATGTAGCTCCTCTAGTATAAATATGGTCAATTTCTTCTGGAGGTCATTCATTTCAATAGCGTTTGCTATTATCTGTTTTCACAGTTTCACATTTCAACAGTAAGTCCAGGAACGTATCCTGCACACATATAGCAATAGCAATAAGCAGCTTCATTTATATATCACTTCATACCATCTCAGCAGTCTCTAAGCAGTTTACAACTGTAAGCTAAATGACCCCAACAAGCTGGGTACTCATTTTAGTGCCCTAAGAAGGATGCCAGGCTGAGTTGACCCTGAGCCCCTGGCTGGGTTTGAACTCACAACCTTATGGTTTGTGAGTGGCTGCAGTACAGGCATTTAACCACTGCGCCACCAGGGCTCCATATGAGTGTTGTACTGTACTCCCTTATGATTCCTGCCTCCTCCATCCTTTCTCTGTCTATTTTTCCTCAGCGTACTACCTCCACCCTGTACCTATCTCTTCAATCTACTTAATTATTGTCCTTTTGTTGTGGTCTTAAATAATTCAGTAATTAGCTGTGAACAGAGAACAGCAATGAGTGAACTTCTTTTAGATCAGCAGCAAACTAGTCTTGACAAACCAAATTTTCTCTGTCAACTGGGAAAAGTTCCATTTGTTTTCATACCTATTCAGACTTTGTTGTATTTTCAATGATATCATTACATTACTGTGAGGCCCAATAATACTTCATCCTCATAACACACCCTTGCTGTTGGAAATTAAAGCCAGCCAAGCATGTATCAAGTAGAAAGGGCCAAAGGGCAGATAGGCAGTCCCTGTTTTTTTTCCTTACTTATCTCTCTCTCTCTCTCTCTCTCTCTATATATATATATATATATATATACACACACACACACAGAGAGAGAGAGAGAAAGAGAGAACTGTTTTTAAATTTGATAAGTTGACAGAATATGCGAACGCTGCCACCAGTTTTTTTTAAAAAAGGAGGGGGGAAAGCACCCATTCCGTTGCCCAATGGTTGTAGGACACGTCACCTTTGATGAAAGTGGAAGTGAATTTGATTGACAACAAAGGAGGCTTCATTTTAAAGCGGTACTGCAAATGTGAACTTCAGCGGGGCAAATTGCATTGATCAAGGTAAAGGGTAGTTAGAACTACCCGGGGAGATTCGGTATGGGGGCAACCAGATCTGCCCAGTTCTATCCAGGACAAATGGGCTAGTAAGAATGGGGCCCAGGTCTAGTTTAGTTCTTTTGTTCAGCTCTTGCAATGGCCTGGAGTAGTTTCCAGGGGTAGTTTACTATTAGCCTTACTATGAGCCCAGTGTAATTACTGTTGTGTCTACCATGTGCCCTTTCGCACTACAGAGTTATAGTACTATGATTCCACTTAAATGCCATGGCTACATCCTTTGAAGGTTTATAGTTTAGGGAGGCATTAGAAGAGCTCCCTGGCTGAGAATTCTATGGACCACTCCCTAAAAAGCACCTCTTAGGAATCCATAAAATGGAGCCATTGTAGTTTAAGTGGGATTACAGTGCTATAATTGTTCAGTGTCACAGACTGCCAATTTCTGTTTTAGTTTAAGCAAAACTGACACCCTTTTCTTTGGTCACTGAGTAAAAATTTATGTGCATTTCCTATTTGGTTTTTGCCCACATTAATTAAAAAAAACTAGCAAATTTCTAGCTAATATTTTCCCTATATGCTTTTTTTTTTAAAAAAAGATCTAGCAAGATACTGCATCTGCTCTGAAACAGATTCCTTTGGTTATCCTTTTTATGCCCAAAGTACAAATGACTGGATATAATGTCTGCAAATATTTCCCTCTCAGTTTTCTCCAGCAGTTCCCATTTTGAGCATGGTAGGTCCAGGCTTTAGAGCAGATCACATGAGATAAGGTAATGCTTTAGCCTAAGGACTCTGAGGTATAATGGTCTCCAGCTAGGTAATTTCAAGTTCCCTTGGTAAAGGAGCCTGCATTCAATTTCAGTGTCTCCAGGCCAGTTTAATTTTTTTTTTAAAGGTATGAATAATATCTACAGGGGACCAAGAGACTGACTTGAAGGAATCTCTTAGGCATATGATTTTATTTAGCAGATAGCCCTCATATTATGCTAAATGTTTTGTAAGATCATTTAAAATTTACCTTTCATAATGTCACTGAGTCACTATTTAAATGCTGCTAAACTTTCTTTTTGAGTGTCATGTTTTGACTCACCCACATGAGTTATAGCAGTATCTCATTTAATCATTTTTCTCTTGTGCAATCCAATTAACTGGCACCGCCATGGCATTACAGAAGAGAGCATTCCCACAGTGGTAGTCCATTCTAGGGCTGACCTCTTTACAAGGTCTCTTATAACTGTAACTTTGGTATTAGAAGTTTATCTGCAGATATAGAAGCAGAATAGATTGGAAATTGGGTCAGATATTCAAGGGTGGTCATTTTCAGCCAAATAAGGGGGGATTCCCAGGTGTGGGGTGAAACAGTCTATCAAAGACTACCACATGGTTGCCTCTGCACTGCTGGAATAATGCTGTTTGACACTACTTTAACTGCCATGTCTCAATGCTATGGAATCCTGGGATTTGTCATTTGTTGTGGCATTAAAGCTGTCTGACAGAGAAGGCTAAATATCTCACAAAACTGCACATCCCAGGATTCCATAGCATTGAGCCATGGCAGTTAAAGTGGTTGTCAAAATGTATTATTTTTGCAGAGCAGATTAGACCTACATTACTTACTCCACAAGAGTCAGCTGCTGTTCATTTGCAGCAACAGTCTGCAACACTAGATACCATAAGCCTTCTACGTACCTAGTAACAATGCCCTCTTCACATGGCCAATTAGATTTGATGATGTGACAGGGGAAATGAAAATTAAACAAACTTAAGAGCTAGATCATTTAAAAATAAAGACTGGGTGGCAAAGCACTAGCTACTCAGGGCTTTAAAGAGCTTCTTATGGTGTAGAGTACCATCGCCTCAGTGCCAGGTTGAGGTGGTACTGGGTGAAGGGCACAGAAGACCTGCAAGCAATACCATACCCATCTCTCTAAAAATCACAAAAGAGCAAAACACTGGCAGGTGGTGACTCAAATATCTGAATCTATTCTGAGTTATGATCTGACTTTAAAGGGGAAACCTATCTGGGGACAGAGTTGAGAACTCTGTACAGCACATCTAACTTTTAGGCTAAAACCCAGAGTGGGTTCTCTGCCTCACTAATGTCAGCTAGCTAGCACTGAGGGAAAATATTTTATGATAGGGGAGATAAACTATTGGTGAAATCCCTACAACACCCACTTGGTTGAGAAAAATAAAAAAATAAAGAAAATAATACATTTATTCAACACATCCTAAAATACACAAAGCATGTGACATCACCAGTGGAGTCACTGGCTACGGTCATCACCTGGTTCAGAGGGTGTCACCTGAGAAGGGCATACATTGGTCCCTTCTGTTGCTCCATCATCTGGCTTCCTTCTTGGAGAGGCAGAGTGGCAGTGCAGCAGCCAGTAAAGGCATGCATTCGCCACCCCTCCTGCATCAAAGAGGGAGGAGGACCCAACCAGGTGTTACCCCTCCTGTGAGTTGTCACCCGGTGCAGTACGCATCCACTGAACACACACACACCCTAGTAATGTCACTGGACCTCACCTTTCTTAAGGATTCCCTCAAGCTTCACCAGCTCTAGCAAAATGTAGGATTGTCCCATTCCTTGAGATATGAAGCCCCAAACCTGAAGGCACAGGGGAGCTCATTGTGATTGTCACAGGATGGAGGGGGGTATTCCAAGGGCAGGACAGACCATAAGGCAAAGCTATCATGGGGTTTTCTGGGGCTGAGTGTATGACTCATGCAAGGTCACCCAGTGGATTTCCATGGCCAAGCAGGGAAGTGAACCCTTGTCTCCAGAATCTTAGTCCAATACATTGGCATCACTAACTGTGGCTAAAGGGTGCACTTGCACCCCTCCTGCTCCTCTCTTCCTGGGCTTTCTCCCTGGAGGGGAAGTCTGAGAATGGAGCAACCAGAAAGGGCATGTGCACACTTCTTCTGCTCCTCTGTTCCCATGCTTTTGCCCTGGAGGGGAAGCACAGGGATGGAGCAGCCAGAAAGGGCACATGGACAACCTTCCTGCACAGAAAGGAGAAGAGGGCCCAACTGGGTGTCACCCCTCTTCTGGGTATCACCCAGTGCAGTTCACATTGCTCATACTACCAAAGTGACGCCACTGGTCCAAAACTAAAACCACTGTACCATGCTGGGTTGTATACCATGTTTTACTATCCTTTATATAGTAGGAGCGAATTCCCTATGGAAGTAATGTATTGGAGTCAAAGCATTGCACATAAAAACCTTTTCCCAAAACCAGTGCTGGAGAGTTTCGCATCCCACCAAAGCAGCTTTTGAAGCTGTGCAGAATTTGTAGGGGGATGGAATGATTGCTTTATTCCCCACTGCATTGGATTCCACTGTGGTCTGTGTTAAATACTACCCTAAAAATATGGGATTCTACTTTTTTCCTTTTTTTCCTTTTTGGTAATTAAAAAATGGTTGGAATGAGCAGTGGGAAAGTGAAGAGAGTTAAGTAGAAGGCAATGTCATTTAGGCTGCCTTTGAAAAGCATTCAGAAACTTCAGCTGGTCCAAAGAGCTGAGTGTTTACCAGGCAACCGGCTACAGGAGGCACATAATTTCTTTGTTATAACAGCTGCACTGTCTACTGGTTTGTTTCCTGGCATAATCCAAAGGGTTGGTTGTGATCTATAAGCCCTATAGGCTTTGGGATCAGGCAATGAAAGACTGTATTCTTCCACAGGACCCTGCCCAGTCTTTGACACCCTCAAGCGAGGGCCTGCAATTTGTCCCACCATCCTCATAGCATATCTGGTGGAAATATAGCAGGGATCCATCTTGCTCACTGATAATAGTAGTAGTTTTCTGTTGTTGTTTATCTCTTCCACTATCCAGTGGCTTTAAACAGCTTGCCCTGCTTGCCTAGTAAAAGATAACTTGTCCTGTAGCTCACTTTTCATCTGAAGTTCAGGAACTCTGATATATGATGTGTTGCCTGTTGACTCAGACAACAACCAGTATGGGTTTTTGTTTTTAGGAATTGCATGTTGATTTGGCACATTTAGTTTGGCTCTTCAGCAAAAACCACTCTGACTTGGGAGACCCTACCAGTAATATTGCTACCAATAGCATAGCCTCTCCTCACAGGTTCACACAATCCCGCTATCACAGAAAAGTAGTACATATGAAGATTCATTGTCTCTCAGAAAAGGTTCCAGTGATTCCAGTGGTGATAGGTGTTCCAGGAGCAATTCCGTATAGACTGACTAAATGGTTAAAAGAAACTACCAATGATGTGGTGCCATTATGTGACCCAGCATGGTGTAGTGATTCAAGCACTGGGCTATGACTCTGGAGATTAGACTTCAAATCCCCGCTGGGCCATGAAAACTCATTGGGTGACCTTGGGCAAGTAACATTCTCTCAGCATTAGATGAAAGCAAAGGCAAATCCCCTTTGAACAAATCTTGCCAAGAAAACCCTATGATAGGTTTGCTTTGGGGACAACATTGCAGATAAGCAACATAAGATGGGAAAGACTTGAAGACACACAACAACAGTGCCATTATGAAAATTGGTGCTACTTGGAACATGCCTCATTATCCAGTTATATCACACCCATTGCTACATTCTTTAACTCACTGATAGTCGAAAACTCTAGTCAGTAACATAATAATTTAATTTAATTTAATTAATGATGAGCTAACAAACCAAGATAACAGTTGCACAGTAAAAGCCTTGTCTGGAAGCACTCTTGGGATATCTAGACTCTAAAACAAGTATGATTTTAAAATTTCAAGTTCAGGCCAAGACAACCATTAGTGCATTCATGTATGTGTACTTGTGCTTATATTTCACGTTTCTTCCTTGTAGATATCAAGGAAGTGTACAAGAGTATGATCAAAGCTGTCCAATCAAAATATCATCATGATGATTAAAACCAGAAAAGGGCAACAAATCAAACTAATTAAATTGCCTTCACATGCAAAAAGGTTATGAAAGGCTTTTGAGCAAAATTTGCTGGGCATCATTTGGCTTATGGTTTATCAAAAGTGTAATTTCTTTTGCTTCCTAAATCATGCTCTTTGTACATGCTCATTAAAGGAGTTAACAGTTTATTACTTGGCTTGGCAATGAAAATGATATCTGGTGATATGCATCTAGACATTGTTTTTCTTTGTGGCATTTTCATCATGGAGGGAATATGTAAAATTTGCCTCTCAAAGCAACATCAGCTGTCTCTCTTTAATCTAATCCTGGCAGGACATGGATTTGAGACTGAACAGCCTATTCACTTAATTCAAGAGCACCTGTTCAGCTAAAGCTGAGCAGAATAGCTATATACTTGGAAGGCAGTAACATAATCTCTATGCTTCCTATGGGGTTCAAAATATTATACTGAAAATAAATTGGAAATTTAGTAGCAGGCATACTGAATGATTCCATTTTAAACTTTCAGGCTGTGTTTCATATCAGAAGTACAAAATCTAGTTATGTTGCAGAGAACCTGGGACAATTCTGATACAATATTTCAAGGAGGGTGCATAGGTCGAAGGTAGAACACAAATCCAGACTCATGAGTATCTTAAATTCGGTTGATTTCAAGGGCTCTACTCTAAGCATGACTAAGACTGGATTCAGCACTAGATGGCAGGGCTAGAAATTGGCTAAGAACTGAATATTTATTAGTCAGAATAGACTATAGTGGGGGAGATGGAGCTATATATTTCCAACACTATCTGTACTAGGGAGCTCCTTTCCAATTTCTGCCAAAAATAATTGTCTCTCTTAAAACTGTCCAAAATTGTGGTTCTCTCTTAAAATCAGACCTCTGGAATTTGACCACCCCAATCCATGTGGTGTCAGACCCATTATTAAGTGGTTTAATATTGCTCAATTTGATTAGTTAATTGTTTCAAGAATCACCAGCAGTATATACAGAGATGCCCTTTGGTGGTTTCCCAACTGTTTATACATGAATAGATAAACTTTTCCCCAGCCATGCAAAAAATCCTTGTGGAAAAGTGGGACTTTGTGTGGACAGGAGAACATCTAAATGGATACTCAAAAGAGTAGAAAGAGTCACACATTTTAGCACTCTGATCTGTACTAGCAACTTAGTTTGAATTTGCCAACTTTTCTTTGTTCACTTTTTACAGGAAACCTAGACACTGATATCGAGAAATTGTTGAATGCTGATGTTTCTGTAAGCCTTCTGGGTTTTTGTTTGTTTGTTTCTCAGATCTGCTTTAGTGTGTACAACTGAAGTATTGTTCAAGCTTTTTAGGGCACTTGAAAACTTAACTGAAAACTTTTTCCTTACAGGTTATGACTTTTTCTTGCTACTAGCAGAGCATGGGATTACTGATAATAATCCTATTAATTATTCCTTCAGTTTACAGGATTTCAAATTGTATTTTGCAGCCTGATGTTTGGTTTGGTTGAAAGAATGATGTTGAGAAATAAAAGAGTTGGAAGAGTTAGAGTTCGAAGGGTCGAGGTTTGGATGGCATGGACTTCTATGGTATGATAAAGTCAAAATTAATGATTATTTTAAATGTTAAAAAATTATTTAAAAATAATTTTGTTGAGAATATGCAATAGATATAAACTCAGGCTTTGCCTGAAAATGCCTTCATGGGTTTCAGTGCAAGAAGATTTTTACAGAAGAGAAACAATAGGTAAAGAAAACTAAAAAATAATTGTAAGCCACTCTTGAGGGCCTTTAGGGCTGAAGGGCGGGGTATAAATACCGCAAATAAATAAATAAATAAATGAGGAAAGACGGTTAATGTATCAAGAGCTTTTGGAGTTCTGTCAAGGGAAATATAAAATTCAATCAAGAGAGCAGTTAGAAGGATACAATTTTCAATGGTTTTCTTACTTACACTCTTCAGAAAGATTTAAAATGAGAGAAAAGTTGGTTTTGAGCTCAATAAATCCAAATTTGAAATGTAATTGTGTACAGATTATGTATGTGTAATTGGTAAAATGTATACACTTTTGTTGACATTTGAAATGGAAAAATAATAAGTTAAAGAGTGTATGGTACACTGATCTAAGAATTTTGGTTATTATATACAGATGGAGCAATGGGGAAATATGAGGTCAAAGGGGATAAAATTTATATTATGTTATGATCTTAAAGAGATTTTTTTATAAACTAATGTATCATTGCTATATGATGCCAGATAAATTGACTAGAATGTATAAAGATGTATCTAATGTATGTTGGACATGTGAACAACATGAAGGGGCATGTATGGTGGACATGTAACATGTGTGGGGGACATATGAAATAGCTAAACAAATTGGATTCAAATACACACATTGATGCAGAGGATTTTAAAGGTTAATATTCAATTAAAACTGTAGCTTTTTCTTTCAAGCTTGATACATGCACAGTTGGAAAAATGTTACAGAAGATATTCTTGAGTACATGACCACAGCAACAAGACGATTGTATGAGCAAAAATGGAAGATTTCAACATTACCTACTAAGGAGAAATGGTTGTTGAAATTGACAGATTTAGCGGAAATTGA
Organism: Sceloporus undulatus; assembly: GCF_019175285.1. Taxonomy (NCBI): domain Eukaryota; kingdom Metazoa; phylum Chordata; class Lepidosauria; order Squamata; family Phrynosomatidae; genus Sceloporus; species Sceloporus undulatus. The sequence continues at coordinate 179,533,275 of NC_056524.1, forward strand.
CAAATTGTCTGATTTGATTAGAGAAAGGTCATTAATGACATTTGTTAAAGACTGGAAACCCATTATAGACTTTTTGTGAGATAAAGAAAATGGCTTGGTAACTTTTGGTTCTGATTATTAGAAAGAATAGGCTATTGAAAGAAATGAATGTGTTGTAATTTTGGAGGGAGAGGTATGAATATGAGATATATACATATAACTGCTGTATGTATTGTGACTAATCATAAGTCGGAAACAACGTGAAGGCATACTGTAACAACATAACTACTGAAAGGAAGATCAAAAGCCACTTTCTACTTCTTTTTTCTTCTTTTTCTTTCTTTTTTCCTTTTTAAAAATTTGATCTCTGTAATTGTTAATGCATTTCAAAGGTATTAATTTTTTTAAAATTGTTCCTTTCTGTCATATCTCTCTCATATATATTGATTTATCTGAAACATATTTTATTTTCATTTCTTCTGTCTCAACTGCATGTAAAGGTGTCTCCTACCTACACCTAATGGTTCTTCTGTTTCATGATGAACTTTAATTGGTGGGATGTCCATCCAAGTATGGCCAAAGAGTCTTCACTTTACAAGGTCAAACAGTTTGTAATGTAGATATATTATTTTAAAATGCTCTTCTTCTGAATAATTTTTGCAGACTAAAATGCTATAGAACTTGACATTTTATTAGAATAATCATCCTTATGTCAAGGATAATGAATAAACTGCATGATTTATGGCTCACAGAGCTCTAATTTCATGTTATAGGTCACTGTGAAGCATTTAAACCATTAATGCAGCTATGATTTACAGAAGACAATTCAGTGACAGTCATTCTGCAAGGACAATACCAGAAATAACCTTCTGCATCTGAAGACTGGGTCTAGGTCTCAAAAAAAATTCAGCCATGTGTATGGAGAATTCTTTGAAGGTTATTTATGGGGAAAGTGTGGCTATGGAATGAATGAATGAATGAATGAATGAATGAATGAATGAAGCATGCAAAATCACAAACCAGAAGCATTAACTTTCTCATTGTTACTTTAGAAGTGATATATAGGCATGAGCAAACATTATCTGAAATAAAACAAGGAAATTAGTTTTCCTGTTTTAAAAAAACTACAATGGCTCTGTGTTAACTTTAGCTGCAAATAACAGGAATTCCAGAGCTCTAAGGAAAATCATCTGAGTTTTCAGGGATGGATTCTTTTTCTCACAGGGAAAATCAAGCTGGAACATGCCCATTGGCTGATGATTCCAGGTGTCTTAGGGATTAGGGGTCTGTGCATACCAGGCATTAAGGCCTGCCAGCCTGGGGACAGAGTCAGGGCATGATGGCATCCACATGACGCATACCCCGACTTTGCCCCAAGAGTAGCATGATGCCGCACACTGCTCCACATGGCGCACAGTATCACAGCGTTCCCCTAGCACTGTGTCCACATGATGCAGTGCCAAAAGAGCCCCATAAAGCCGTGGCACTGCGGCTATCGCGCCCTTTCCAGGGCACAAAAAGAAACCACTTTTTGCGGCTCCTTTTTGCACCACAGAAAGGATTGGGGCTGTAGCATGCAGTTGCTGCGGCCCTGATCTGGCGCAGCCTTAGGAGTGGTCTGCACAGCTTCTAGGTGAGTGTTGCTGATGCAGTGACCTACATTAAGTCATGCACTTATTTCTTAAATATCAACATAATCACCATCTCTTCCATTCTGCTTCCTTCTTCAATAAGTCTGACATCAGGTAACATTGCCCATTCCTACTTTTTTTGTTTGACATGAACCAGTGATGTCACTGGAGAGGGAGGGGGTGCACTCGGCTGGGTGTCACCCCACTTCTGGGGTGTCACTCGGTGCGATCTGCCCCCTGCCTCCCCCCACTGACACCACTGGTTCATGTCAAAGTAAGAATAGCTATGGGTAATGATCGGAGGAAAAGAAAAGTTTATTTAGCTATGCACATTTGCTCATTCAGAAGAAAAGTGGGTAAATTCTTTAGTTCTCCAACAATCCTATTATGAGAATCTAAACTGGTAATGCATTGTTGGTAACAACATTAGGAAGGGGAAAAGCTCAATAAACTTTGCATCTGTAAGTGTAATTGAAACTGCAAAGGCTTAAGTGACAAAACACTTATCTGAAATTCCCAGAAGCAGAATAATGGGATGGAGTTCGATTTTGATCTCTATCTTCATTATTCTTGTGTCTAGTTGTTGCAGGGTTGGCAAAGTCATTTCATGATGGCCTACTTCGCCAGAGAAGAAAAGCTGCAGTCAATTAGATTTTTCAGGCCAGTTCAGTCCTGTTCTGTTCATTCTGTATGTAGCACAAAATCTGTTGTTATCTAGTAATTTTTATATATGTATTTTGAGCATAACCCGACCTGGACTAAAGCATGACATAAAAGTATTTGTGTGTCACCGAAAGTGATTCCAGTGCATTGCCATGAATATGGCTAATCCAGTCCATTATTCATCAGACAGAGTGAGGCAAGTTTGTTCTGGCACAAATCTGAACCAAGCAAACTTAGATACAAGGTCTGAGTTCATATTTCATTAGCTCTTTCCATTTTGAAATGAAGCACAGTTCATACCTAAGCATGGAAACTTTTTTTATATATACTACAAGTTTCATAATGCCTCAGCACCTCAGTCAACTGGGGGATTCCAGGTGGTATAGTCCAAAAAGGTAACTTTCCCAAACTCTACACTTTGTGTAGGTTTCACATAAATTTGGACTTGTTTTGTTGCAATGCAGATTTTTTACCACTCTTTGTATTCATCCATATATGGACACCAGCATACTGTAGGCACACACAATCATAAACACACAATAGGTTGTCAAGATCATAATAAAGCATATTGTTGTAGTTGGGTGCCTACAAATCATTTTCAATTTATGGTGACCCTAAGTTGATCCTATCATGGGGTTTTCTTGATATGTTTCTTCAGAGGGGTTCTGCCATTGACATCCTCTAAGGATGAAAGCGTGTGACTTGCCCAAGGTCACCCAAAGGGTTTCATGTCTGAGTGGGGATTTTGAACCCCAATCTCCAGAGTCAAAGTCCAATGCTCATACCATTACATTATGGTGGATCTCATCTATCTATCTATCTATCTATCTATCTATCTATCTAATCTCATAGCAAAGGCTTAAATGGCCATAGCATATATGGTTATGAGGTAACAGGCATAGCATGTTTAGAGCCAATAAAATACACTGTTTATGAGGCAAATACTCAGCTTGCTTTCAGAATGTTATGGACTTGAACTTGAAATCTAAGTTATCCAAAGAACCCTATCCTCCAAATAACTTCAGTACCTTAGATTGCTTTTTCAAAGTTCAGGCTTGAATTGACAGCATATTCACAGTCCTCTAAGACTGAAGTGACAATCTGCCACTTCTGTAGACTAGGTTTAAAATCTCCAAAATTCTCCTGCAGTAGCATCTATATTATAATGGTACAGTCTCCTTTGGGGAATTCAAAAATATAGCCATGTTTATCTGTAGAATCAGTATGTAGAGAGATCTTGTAGCCCCTTTGAGACTAACTGAAAGAAAGAAGTTGGCAGCATGAGCTTTCGTAGATTAAAGTCTACTTCCTCAGATCATATGCATCTGAAGAAGTAGACTTTAGTCTACGAAAGCTCATGCTGCCAACTTCTTCCTTTCAGTTAGTCTCAAAGGTGTTACAAAATCTCCATAGGTGAGTGATAGCAACATAGGAAGTAACCTTCTATCCAATCAGACTATTTGTCCATATATCAACTGGCAATCTTAATGACCAATTCCACATTAATCTCTCTTAAGAAAACGTCAAGCATAAAAGTGAAGCTATGATTGGTCAAATGAAAAATTAAAAAAAAAAAAAGCTAAACTTTACATTACCTTTTGAATTGACCAAACAAATATATTACATTAACATGGTGTTCAGCCTTAAGAAAAGCTGATTTCCAACAATTCATAGTGGAAAACATAGCTCTTAATAAGCATGTTTTCCTAATTTAAATGTGACATTGTGTTTGTAGGTAGCAGGACAATCTATTCATAAGATGCCTCCCTGAATTTTCAAACCCTTACTAAATATTTAAGTTTATTTATTTTTTTAAAAAAAAAAGCTTTAGAGAATAATAATTGGGAATTAAAAACACAGATATACACACTTGACATAATTTTCCTTGATTGTTCTGAAATCCAAAGGTTAAAATTCCATTCTCTTCTCAGAGTCATGTGGTGCCAAAAGTACTGAAAATGTAATAATGCAGCTACTGCTGCTATCTAAAAACTGAATTCCCAACACCAAGGTTATTTGTAGCCTCCGACTGTTCCATATGCAAAATGTTATTACCATATCTCTCATACACTGGCTGCAAAAGGACATGCAGAGTAACATGCATGTAGGATTCCTGAGTCCCCAAAACCAATCATTTTCCCTGATGGTTCATTTGTCCATAGTCATTTTTTAACCTCAGGACTCCACCTCCCCAAAATTTGTCTTCCACAGATCTCCCCCAAAATAATTTCCCCTTTTATTTCTTCCCTATTCAGGTTTGGCCTAAACCATGGTGCTTTCTGAGGCAAATCATGTCCCTTCTACCCATCAGTCAAAGTGAATTGTACCAAGGCTAATCAATTTATATAGACACCCGAGAGAGAAAATCCTGCAAGTGTTTCACCCTGAGAGTAAAAATAGGAAAAACCCCACTGAATTAGATACCTCTCCATTTTCTGCCCTTTCATGGCATCCCATAGTATGAATGAGGTTTAATGGAGCAGCTGCCTCAGTTTGCTTGATGATAGGACTTGTATATGTAATGTTAGAGCCAATGTCAATCTTCTCTGAGAAACCTTGGAGAACATGAAAAGTCCCTGCAAACTGGAGGAGGGCAAATGTTGTCACGTTCTTCAAAATTGGGGAAAAAGAGGACCTAAGTACCTACTGACCAGCCAACATGACATTAGTACCAGGAAAGGTTCTAGAACTGTCATGAAACAGTCAGTCTGTGTGCACTTGGAAACGAATGCTGTGATTGCTAAGACCCATCATTGGTTCCTCAAAAACAAGTCATGCCAAACTCATTTTATTTCTTTTATTAATAAAGTTACAAGCTTGGTAGATCAGGGGAGTGCTGTGTATGTAGTATATCTTCATTTCAGTAAGGTTTAAGCAAAATTGCCCATGATATTCTTGCAGGCAAACTGGTGGACTGTGGGCTAGACAGTGCTGTAGTTAGATGGATTTGTAATTGACTGTCAGACAGAATACAGAGAATACTTCCCAACAGTTGCTCTTTATCCTGGAAAGAAGTGACTAGTGAGGTGCCTCATAAGTGACTAGTGGGTCTGGTGTTGTTTAACATCTTTGTAAATGACTTAGATGACGGAAAGGAGGGCATGTTTATCAAATTTTTAGATGACATCATATTAGGGGGAATAGCTAATACCCTAGAGGCAGAATTCGAATTCAAAATTACCTTGACAGATTGGACAACTGTGCCAAAACTACCAAAATGAATTTCAACAGAGATGACTGTGACATTTTATATCTAGGCAAGAAAAAATGAAAGACAAAAATAAAAAATGGGTGACACCTTATTTGAAAGCTGTACATGTAGGAAAAAATTGAGTCTTAGTGGTCCACAAGCTAAACACAAGTCTGCAGTGTGGTGTGGCAGCTAAAGAAAAACACAGTTGGCTACAGTTGGCTATACTACAGTAGTATAGAGTAAAGGAAGCAGTAGCCCCACTCTGTTCTGCTTTGGTCTGGTCTCATCTGGAATCTGGTGTCCAGTTAAAGAAGGATATCAGCAAGCTGGAATATATCCACAGAAGAGCAACAAAGATGGTAAGAAGACTGAAACTAAGCCTTATGAGGAACAACTTAGGGAGCTGGGGATGTTTAGCTTGAAGAGTAGAATGAGAGGTGACATGATTGCTGTCTTTAAATATATGAAGAGATGTCAGGTAAAAGATGTAGTCTGCTGCTCCAGAGACTATAACATGAACCAATGGATTCACATTACAAGAAAAGACGTTCTACCTAAATATTAGGAAGATTTTTTTTACTGTAAGAGCTCTTCAGCAGTGGCATAGACTGCCTTTGAGGGTGGTGAACTCCCCCCCATGTTTGTGGGTCTTTAAGCAGAGATTGGGTGGATATCTTTTAGGAGTGCTATAATTATGAATTCCTACGTAGCAGGGGGTTGAATTAATGGCTCTTGTGGTCATTTGCAACTCTATGAGTCTACGAAAGGGAAGCAAATAATGAAGTTGCATCTCTGGGGGCCACCTGGAGTCCCCGGTTTTGACAGGTCACCTCCAGATGACAGGCAGGGGTTCAAATTATCAAGGTTCCTTGTGGTCAGATCCGCACAAACCCCCAGACAGTGTTCTAGCTGGCTGTGCATCTTGCCAAGCTTAATTAAATCAAGTGTTGCAATTTACAAATAAACTTCATTTCCAACCAGGAATATATGTTTGATCTATGTGTCTGTTTGAATGAAAGTTGTGAGCAACCATGGTTGCTGCTTAACATCACTGGGCCCCACTCCAATATATAAACTGGAGCCAAACTGAAGACTCATATTTTGGTGTGGAAATCTCAGGGCCAGGGAGGATCCAAATATGGCAACTCTAATGGAATTTTCTAAGTTATGTCTGTTTTGGAGTTCTGAAAGCACTTCCATTCCAAGGGTATTTGAAATCACAAAGTTGTTGCTACTTTTCATCTTTTACTAGCTCTTAAAAAGCTGTTCTTCAAAGGGACTCAGCTGGCTCCATAAAATGGCCTTTAAGGGATTGTGGGCTGAGAATGCTTTCAGTGCCAGAATGGTTTGTGGAATTATTGCTGTGAACATTCTGTGACATGCCTAAAAAGTTCAGTGCTTCCATACCACCCCTGTATAACCCGATGGACAGTGAAACTATAACCAAGCCTCTTTATATAGACAGGAAGGTTCCCTATAAATCTAACAAGTATAGACGCTTCAACAGAATAGTTGTTCCTATGAGAGTTATATATCTATAGAGAGAGAAAGAAATAAATGTATGTATAGAGAGAAAGAAATGTCTGGCAGCTGCAGGATTTAAAAAAAATGCTTCCTCCTTTAATTCCTTGCTGGAGAAAAAACATTGTGTTGCTTCAGGCAGGACAGAAAATTACACCTGCTTACACACACACACACACACACACACACACACACATCTAAGCCATGGTGCAAAATGCCCAAAGCAGGCCAAGTTAAGTTGGCACTAGACAACATCTCTCACAAATATCTCTCCCCATTTCTTGCAATAAAAACACAATAGCAACAAAGCAAGACACAAACAATTTGCTTCTCTTTCACGACATCCAAACCCTGTTGTCCATGTCAACTGCCACGCTAGTTGTAATAGTAGGGCCAGTCCTGCCTGTTTGCATCATGTTCTAACAACAGTCACTTTCCACAAAAGCATGTTCTCTAACTAATATGTTTTCTGAGTTAGAGAATGCTCCAATAAGGTAGAAATCAGCTTCTTTATGTATGTATTTATCTCTAGGCTTCCTAGGCTGACATAGCCAACATCCTGTCACTGGGCACTGAAGAAGAACAAACGTGTTCAGACTTTCCAGATTTATTTATTTCTTCACAGCTTTTTTAGGGAAGGTTTCATGAAACCTTTTTTAGGGAAGGTTTCATGAAAAACAAATTGAAACAAAAAAAAAAGATAAGCAACAAAACATAGAGAAGTAGCATACAAAGAAGCAACACAGATAAAGCTGATGAGAGCTGGAGCAAATCAAAAGACCTGAGAAATACGAAGATGACTTCACTCGATGTCCAAATGACATAAAGGTGGGTGGCAGGCAATCACTTCTTGGCAGAGCATTCCAAAGTAAGGGTACCAACACTGAGAAGTTGCTTTCCCCCAGTAGTTATGGATGTTAACTGGTGCAAGCACTCAAAGAATAGCCTCAGAAGATCTTAAGGTAGAGGCCAAGATATTTGAAGATTCTCAAGCCTTCTGTCCCAATGCCATGAAGACAAAAAGTGCCACCTTGAATTGCATCTAGAAATTAAGATAGCTAAACAAGCAAACAGCTGAGGCAAGTTAGATGATGCCCTGTCATAATTTCTGGGCGGTCTGAGGGTTTGGCATTTTGCAACAATTCAACTGAACTTACCTAACTGCTGAGATGTTTATATTATTTCTTTTTCCTTCTCTTTGGGTTAATGGGAAACTGAGAATGGCACAAGGTTTCTCAATTTATTTGCACTTTCTTTTGTGAGAATTTTCTAAAGCAAGAAAAAGATTTTTTAAAATTCCCTTCCCCAAATCTGTTACATTTTAAAAGACCATGCCATGTTTATCAGACACTTTTGTTGGCTAAGGTAATAAGCCAACGAACAGCACAGTCTGAGGATGAAGCACGCAGATGCAGCCAGAACAATAATGTAGTAGAGTACAAAAACAAAAACTCCCATCTATTTGTATTGGCAATGCACTGACCAAATCATCTGGTGCCACACAGCATGATGCAAACTTTGCAGCAAGTTTGCATCATGCTATGTGCATCTGACCCAGCATTCTGTGGCTGTCCCATAGAATATGTGTCACCTGTCACTCAAAATGTTTTCTCTGATGATTACAGACATATTGCTTCAACAACTTTAAAATGGCATCTAGTTTGGTCCTTAGAACACTTTAAACAATTTCTCTTCGGTGGACAGAAATCTTGTCTCTCTGATGCAACCTAGAATTCTCAGTAAGAATACTCTTGATGTTTTCAATAGAAAATCCCATCATCCTACAAGCAAGACTATGAGAAGATAACACAAGGCATAAGAAAGTAAGAATTATAATACAGTATATAGATGGATAGCATGGCATTCTGTCTTTTGTCAGGTACTTTGTTTCCAATAGATAGCATCTTCTCTCACCCTAAATTTCACTGTGATCATTATTCTGACAATTGCACTGTCAAGTAAGGCCTTATAGGGTGCTGCACTTTAGAGTTAATTGGCCAAGAACATTAGAAATGTTGATCTGGTTTCTTTTATATGCCTTAAGGACCTGAGTGAAGACTTTTAAGCTTGACAGACAGTTGTAATAAAATGGCCATCGTGCCACTAACATATGCTTGGCTGAATGTACCTATATCATGTATTTATCCATGATGACATATAGCTCTTAGGGAGGGGTGGGCAAATTGGATAGCATAGCCAATGGTATTCAAAAAATAGTTGAAAATGATCAAAATATGTTTCTCACGTGTTGTAAAACCCTCACAAGGAGAATCCTGGACTGATGATAATCTTTGCAATTTTGGATTTATTCTATGGAAAATTCACATGGGAGGCTTTTTTTTTTTTTTGCACACAAAAAACAATGCTGTTTTCTTTAGAGGGGAAACACATGTATATTTTGTACAGAAAAGGCCCCATGCTATGAATAGTCTTCAATAACTGCACTAGTTTTGACTACTTTATTATAGCAGGGAGAAAATTACTTAATTTCTCCATGGCTTCCTTCAGGAATGAAATTAGCAAAGATTTACATCTCTAGTGAGGGGCACTGGGAGTTACAGTCCAGTAACATCTGGTGGGCCACACTTTGCTCATCTCTTCCTTAAGGGAAGAGAATATGGGGAAATGCTAAAGTACTTGGCAATGTGCTTTCGTGTGTTATTATTTGCTAACAAGTCTCCCACAATTCCTTTTATAATGAAAACAAAAACAAAAAAGCCATCATATAGTGCAGAATACACAGACTAAATACACATTTTTGAAAAGGACATTGTAGTTGCCAATTAACTGGTGGTTTTGAAGGCTTTTTAATCAAGTGTTTACTCTATTGAGAGAAATGATTAAAACAGCTTTTAGAAAATGCTTGGTTTTCTTCAGCAAGGAATGTTAATTTCCTTATTATAAAACTATCAGGTGTCCTTGTTCAGAGTAAATGGAATGTCTCATTTCATCACTGTGGGATGAGTCTCTCTGCTTGGACCAGAGGCTACCAAACACTCCACCTGCACGCCAACTTCGTTGATTTTTCTAAATATCATGGGCTTTGTTGGAATAGTAACAGTAGGATCTCTCAATATGGCTAATGGTAAGAAATGATGGCAAATGGTAAAATATCTGGAGAACCAAGCATTCTCTCTCCCTGCACTCAGTTATGTGGGTTGGACTCTTTGTCAGTCTCAGAAAGAAATAGCCCATCTTATACAAGTCATTGTGGTTCCAATTTGCACAGAGTTCTACTCCTGATCAAGCACATGTCCACAGAATTTTTTGGTAGAAGAATGAAAGAGGACAAAGTTCCATGTGCTGTATGATAATCCAAAAAGTTTTATTTCTTAAAAAGCCCAATATCTTTCGGTCTTATTACCAATTAGCCTTCTTCAGGGGCTATTATAAAACAAACAAAAAGAAAGCTTTTGGACCATCACATAGCATGTAGGACTACGGGGTCAAGCAGACAGGCAGGAAGGAGCAGCCTGAAGTTGCTTCTTCTGAGAGTGGGCTAAGACCCCGCTGACTGCACCACCAACTCCCAAGGTGGCCTGCATGTGCATGTCATGACTGCATGGCATGGTGTCAAGCTGCACAGTTGGGTAATTTTTAAAAAAATATTCCCCCACTATCAATTAGCACTGGTGCAGAAACACACAGTTGGTGACTGCCTGCTGCCTAGATGCCAACCGATTGGATGGCCTACCCCTTCAATCGTGCACACAGTTGCATCTGTGACCCTCCATCAGGACAGAACATTGGAGCAGAGGTGTAACCAGTAAAACACTGGCAATGCACAATCATGCCCCCCTACCTGCCCCCTTCACCCCCATCTTCACTCAATGCCCCATCTTGGACTCTCTGGTTAGTGTATGTTGTACTTATAGCCAATGGAAGTGCCTTTTTTGCATTGCCACCCTGACTGTCAGCTCCATCCTTTTAAAATGCGCACCTACACAGGTGCATTTATATGCAGCATTGGGGTTAGGATTAGGATGGAGCACTCCTTTGCGATGGGTCTTGCATCAGGGTGTTTATATGCAGGGTCAAAGGTGCAAACATTTCTGGCTAGAGTGGTTTATTTCTGCTTCTTTTCAGTCTGGCTCTTCCTCCATTAGAGGAAATGGCACGGTTTCCAGCCACTTTGCATCATCTAAACACCATGCCCCCAATGCAGCTTGAAACTGCTTCCTTTGGCCCGTCTGTTTGAGGCCATTGTCTCCTTTCATTCTTTTATTGTGAATACGTGCTTTCCAGTTTTTTGTTCTATTCATTCCATAGAATTTTTTAGACCTTGATGCTCCACATGCCAAGATCAGCATCACATCACAAACCAGACTCCTAGAATATCTCAACCAGCATGACAATGGGGAGGGGGTGTTCTGGGAACTGGACCCCCAAAAAGCACTGGTTGAGACTGAGAACAAAGGATCAGCATACAATGAGAAATCAGGTGAATGTGACGGTCAAGAGCGCCTGCTATCAGCTTTGACTGATATGCCAGCTGCACCCTTTCCTGGATTTGGATGACCTCAAAACTGTAGTACATGCACTGGTAACCTCAAGACTTGACTTTTGCAATGCGCTCTACATGGGGCTACCCTTGTTCCTAGCCCGGAAACTTCAATTGGTACAGAATATGGTGGCCAGGTTGATCACTGGAATATCTAGGAGTGACCATATAACACCAATATTAAAGTCACTCCACTGGCTGCCTATTAGTTTTCGAGCACAGTACAAGGTGTTAGTTATTACCTTTAAAGCCCTACATGGCTTGGGCCCAACCTATCTAAGGAATCACCTACTTCCATATAATCTGCCCTGTACTCTCAGGTCCTCTGAGAAGAATTTATTGCAACCTATAAAAACTAGACTGACTGCAACTTCCCAGAGGGCCTTTTCTGCAACCGCTCCCAGCCTGTGGAATGGCCTACTGGATGAGATCCGTCAAATCACCAACTTAGACAGCTTCAAGAAAGCTATCAAGACAGATCTCTTCCGACAGGCCTTTCCAGAATAAACTACTCGGCCATGTGGTGATTGCCCCCCCCCCCCACATATACATCCTAAGTTGTACATCCTAAGCTAGCTGGATATTGTTATATTGTTGATTGCATTGATTGTATTGGTGATTGCTATTTTAATGTATATTTACTGTGTTTTTACTGTGCTTTTATCTTGTAATGGCACTTCTTGTAACCCGCCTTGATCTGAGGAAAGGTGGGCTGTAAATAAATTATTATTATTATTATTATTATTATTATTATTATTATTATTATATTATATTATTATGACTCTGCCATTTTTATTGGTTTTAATTGTTAGGTAATTTTAAATTCTATATTGTTTAATTGTCTTTTAAGGGGGGATATTTTGTATATATGAATGTATTTTAACTCTTGTTAGCCACTTGGATTGTTTTTAACAAAAAGTGGGATAGAAATAGAAGTTTTATTTATTATTTAATATATATAAGGTCAGTGTGTATCCCAGTGACCTATGGCAAGCTTGTTTACTTTTTTTCAGACATAAAGTCTAAAGAATGTTAATACAACATAAACCTGTGTCCCAATATTAGAGTACACCTTAAGTACTGATCAGAAGACAAAATGAACAAGAATTTGCGACAGCGCAAATTCGTTGGAAAGTGAGAAGTGAGGGAGTATGTTCCAGTTATGAAGAGGAAAAACGGTCAGTTGATTTGCCAGCAAATAGCCTGTGCTCAGAACTAATGTACACCTCTTAAACGAGCTACAAGATTTGCATGTGCACTTCATATACCTGAAGTCAACATGCAACAAACAGTGACAATATGCTTTGTGCCACATTGTCATGAAATTTTATGTATTACAGGAAAACCTCTCAAGATACATCACACTGGCATGGATGGGCAATCTGTGGCTCTTCAGATGTTCCCAGATCATGGATCCCATCAGCTCTAGTAAGCATAGCCAATAGCAAGGCATGATAGAAGCTGCAATCTGATAACATCTGGATGGGCACAGGTTTTCACGTCCTGCTATATGGATCTAATCCTCATGTTATTTATAAGATCAAGCAGTTTTACATCTAGGATCCTCAGTTTGTTAGTTTGTTTGTTTTTGTATTATAGGTCATATTTCTCCCCAGGTAGAACCCCAAAGTGGCTGTGTATCTAGTTTGTGGAGTAGTTTATTTTTCATATGTTGTTTGTGGTAATGAGGAATTCAGTCTACTGCAGTAGGCAAACAGTTGTGTTTTTGGCTTGTTGCAAAGATACATTAGTTCATTAAGTTCCTCCCTCCCTTGTAGCAGGATATAGAGGAATTAAATTGATTCTACTTCATTAGCTTTTAGGTGTTACTAGAAGGAAAGCAGGGAGAGGGTGAATTAAAATTCTGCTATCCACAAGCAATCCAAATATGTGAGACCAGCACTACGAAGTTATATGGTTTAAAAATTAATACCTTTTTATTGAGTTTTTAAGTCTTTAGGACAATTCCCCCTCCCGTCCCCCAGATATTATCTATCTCTTGAGGGCATTAACCTGCATTTTTAAAAGGGGATTACTCTGAAGTGTAACTGTGGGAGATGGCATTACAAAGAAATTGTAATGCCAGCTTCATGAAAATTGGAAAAACATGGCTTTTAAAAATGTGTTTAATCTGAAATGCTTCTACCCTTACCTTTCTACTCCAAAGTCTTCAAGGCAGCTTGCCTGAAATAAAATATCAAGTACAATCTTTTAGACTAGAAGTGGCAAAATTTAGCAACAAGAGAGCCAGCATGGTGTAGCAGCAGTTTGAATGCTCCATTAGGAAGAACTACAGGAGACCCAAGTTCAAATTCCAACTTGGCCAAGGAAACCCAGTGGGTTACCTTAGGCAAGCCAAACTCTCTCAGCCTTAGAGGAAGGCAATGGCAAATTTCTTCTGAATAAATGCTGCTAAGAAAACACAATGTCAGGGACACCATAAGTTGGAATCTACTCGGAGGCACAGAACAACAAACAAGAAAATGTGGTGGATCCCAAGGCTCTTTTTGAAGCCTCCAGACTTGCAAGACTACCCTCTACCTTTTTCTTGCCCTTAAAGAGAGGATGAACTGCCTCTCTTGGACTCCTGTAGTCGTACTTCACCATTTCAACAGGATGACCATTTGAGGAATTACATTATGAACAGGAAATAGAAAACAAGAAAGCTATCTTCCCATAGTTATACTGTGCACATCAGACTTAGGCAAGATGTTCAGACCTCAAGATCAAAAGCAAGTATTTGCAATGCCATTGTCTTACCCCAATAAAGATGGAAAACACCAGCTATGCTTCACATACCCCCACCTGAGCAGCAGGCTATGGAGCAAAGGTTCAGACCATGAGTGAGTGACTGCACAGGGACAAGATCCAATTTTTCAGCCTGGAGTCCCCTTAGTGGGACTCACTCCCATCTGAGCTCAACAAAATGCCCCATGTTTTCCTTTGTTTCAAAATGGCAACCAGAAGTGATGTCGTATCACTTTCTGTCATCATTTTGTGAGAGAATTAGAAGGAAGAGAAGATATATGAAAAGGGCAAGGATACCTCTTTGCGTGTCCCTTGGGACATTTTTCAACTGTGAATTGCACCAACCTTTTGGGTGGTTCAGAAGGCTTTGCGGACTGATAGAAGGATTTGAGGGTCACAAAAGCAGAGTCCAAGCACCATAATTTCTTCATCTTATGATAGGCTAAAGGGATCCCTTGTTTATTTCTTTATCCCAAAGTAACTGCATGACACCAAAAGACCAGTCCTTCGGCTCCAAAGACCAAACCTTCCAGCATGTACATATGTGTGATTTCTAACAGGGTCATCCACACAGCCCTCTTTGGATTTCCCCTAAGAAAATAAGAAATCACCTTGGGTGTCCTGACTACCCATTGTAGCTAGTTTGACTGTGAAAACAGAAGACAGCCAAGTTGTGCCAGTGATGCTGCAGAAAAGCCAGGCTGATTAACTTGTTATAGGCAAGATCAAGTGGCAAAAGAAAGCTTTTGTGACAGCCAGTTCTGTGAGTCATCACTTCAAGGCTTTCATTTTAATGAACAGCAGCCACCAGGAGGTTGCAGTGGATGTACTGGCAAATACAGATGGACCACCAACTCCATTCCTTGCTGGGGGGCGGGGGTTGTTGTTACTCAAAATGGCTCTATAAGTCTGTGAAATGTTTACATCATTTATTATTCGTTTGTTATCTTTTATTATCATGGTGATTATAAAAATCAGTAAAAACATTGGCCAGTATCCTGTCCATGGGCTAGACCAGTGATGGTGAACCTTTTACAGACCGAGTGACCAAACTGCAACCCAGACCCCACTTATTCACTGCAAAGTGCCACATCCCTCTGGCTTTCTAGTAAGAAACTCTGGCAAACTCTATGCTAGGGTGACAGCATGTGTGCCCACAGAGAGGGCTCTGAGTGCCACCTCTGGCACGCATGCCATAGGTTCGCCATCACTGGGCTAGACTTAAAGATTTCATAGCTAAACATTTAAAAAAAAAAGGGCTGAGACATGCCCAGAAGCTGTAAGAAAAGCCCTGGACTGCAGAATTCCTATCCCTAAACTAGGCTAGGTTGACAAATAGTGATTGGTCAGTGATAAGGCACATTGTTTTAGGAGCAGAAGGCAGAACAACTATCAACTACGATGCTCAATGCTGGGGAAAGATTGTTGTACTCACTTGCTAAACTAACTCTACCTTCTCTTGCTTTGGGAAAATAGGGAATATACAGGTCCACTCATGACCATACAATTAGACTTATCCAGTGAAACAATAGAAAATGTAAATCTGATAGCACTCTGCAAAAAATTGAGAAATTAGAAAGAGGGATAGGAAGGTACCATATCTAAAAAGTTCCAGCGGTTCCGTTCAATTGTGCAATCATTGAGATTTGAAAAAAATAATTACATATTGGGAAAGGGGAAAATAGGCATGTGTGCCCTCTCGTTCTCTCCTGCTTCTGGAAGTGGAGTGATTTCACCTAGCTCTGGATGGAGTAGGAAAAGGAGAGAAATCCATGACTATGAACACCAAGTGATTACAGCATTATCACGATGACAGCACATCGAATGATCACACTTGAAAATAGTACTGGAAAGAAAGTGATATTGTGGTAACTCAGGGGTTCCTCCCATGAATAAAAAGAACTGTTTGGGGAACAGGAGTACTACAGCTTGACTAGGGGAGAGGCACGGCATTGTGCAATAGGAAGATAGCAAAAATCGATTTTAGACAGTTTATTCTTGCAATAAATTCTGATGTGATAAATGGGTGATGGAGTGTCCCCAGCACACTGATACTGTATAGACTTTTATACCATGTGGCTATTTCTTCTGCATCATCAGTTAAAAGATACTGTGGTGATCCATATGGAATATTCTACCTATACTAAATCTCCCACCACCACCACCAAGCTTGTCAATGGATGGTTATATGTCTGGCAAACGATATTTGCACTTACATAATGGAAGGAGACTTTCTTTCAGGTAGCATTTCAGCAGACTGCAGGGTAAATACTAATCAAATGAATTAGCTAAGGTGAGTCATTCAATCAAGGCACAATTCAGTCCTTTCACATTAGTCCTCCTTGGTATGATAATAATTTTAAAAGCTAAATGGCATGCTCACATCCTGCCAAAAAAAGTGGAGAGCTTTCATTTGGGGACTCATAGATGTGCCTTCTCCATTTAAAAGGTCAGATTGTTAATTCACAATGGCATAATGGCCGAGAAGAAGTATGGGAGGGAAAACCTGCTTTAGTAATTCAGTTTGTATGGTCGTTTCACAAGAAGACACCTGGCAAACACAGAAGATCAATTGTGAAGGACAATTAGGAATCTAAAACTCCAAATGCAACAAAATAAAGGGGATTATTTTAAACTATTTAGGGGAGGTGGAAGTGATACAAAAAGAAATTGTACAAAATGTAAAAAGGAGGGATAGGACTATAATCCTAAATACAAACCCAAACCCTGCTGTTCCTGTCTACCATTCTACTCAAGGTTTGTTCCTGAGCACAGTTAGTGCTTGGCTAAAATGAAACAACAGTGCTCAAGTCCAAGGACCTGTGAACTCAAGCGGGCAAATGACCATCAAGAGCAGTGGACAAGAAAAATACAGAAGCAGTCTGGAAGCATGGATGGTAGGGTTGGATATACGACTCATGTAATTTGCAGTTAAAGGCAATATAGCTGTCTAAAATAGGCATGGGAACTGTGTAGCCTATGAGCTGTAAGCAGCCCTTTGGGAGTTCCTGTGCAACCCTTGATATTCTCAGAGTACCCCCTAGACATCCTTTCTCACTGGTAGGAAATGGTTTGGGACCTAAAAACTGTACTGACCACACACTCTGAAACAGCCTCACCCTGCAAAAGCTGGAAAAAAAGATTGTGAAAGTGTGAAATCGAAGGCTTTTATGGCCAGCATCCATAGTTTTTTGTGGGTTTTTCGGGCTATGTGGCCATGTTCTAGAAGAATTTATTCCTGATGTTTCACCAGCATCTGTGGCTGGCATCTTCATTCTCCGAAGAAGCCAGCCACAGATGCTGCCGAAACGTCAGGAATAAACTCTTCTAGAACATGGACACATAACCCAAAAAACCCACAAAAAACTATTGTGAAAGTGATTTCTGAGCAAAGTTCTAGAATCCCTCAGTCATTGGCTATTTTGTCTGGCGATTTCTGGGAGCTGTCATTTAAAACATAAGCAATGCAAGAACACTTGGCATTGGTGTGAAAGATATCTTAGGCTGCAGCCACACTACAGAATCAATGCTGTCTGATGTTGCTTTGATGTCATGGCCTTATCCTGTGCAATCCTGGGATTTGTAAGCCCAGTGCAAACTGTCCCAAAGGGCGGGCTGGCAGTGGCCTGTTTGCCTGTGGAGGGACGCCACAGCAGTCCTTCCACTACAAAAAGAACCCGGAAAAAGGGTTCTTTTTAGGATGGTGCGCGCACACCACGAGTGTGCCATTGGCACACTCATGCTGTAAGCAATGTGCAGCAACATCTATATGTTGCGCATCACTTATGTCAAGATGGTGGCCCCCATGTGGATGGGAGGCTGCCATTAGGCCACCGCCGTGATGTGCTAGGGTTCCAGAGCGTGCGATTACCGTGTGCTCCAGAACCCTAGTATTGGCAGCGGCACACCACTTTTGGCCCGTCTGTCCCGGGCCGTAGCTTGTTGTGACACCAGAGCATTAGCAATAGAAATAGCATTTTCATTTCTATACCACTTCATAGTGAACTCAGCACTTCTAAGCAGTTTACAATCTGTAAGCCAATTACTGACCTGTGAAAGGATGGAAGGCTGAGTCAACATCCTGGAGCCCTAGGATCAAACTCACAACCTTGTGGCTGAAGTCCTGGCATTTAACCAATGCATATTTAACCACTGTGCCACCAGAGCTCTCTGATAGAGCAGGCTAACTATCTCACAAAACTATAACTCCTAGAATTCCATAGCATTGAGTCATGGTAGTTAAAGAAGTATCAAACTGCATTAATTCTGTAGTGTAGATGCAGTCTTAGAGGGAACAGCAGTGAAAGGGTTAATAGTTTAATAGTGGCCAAAGATCTACTCATCTCTTAACCAGTCATACAACCTCTCTATGAGGTAAACTGATATTCTTAGGGATTGTTCCACCTCTTTTTTTTCCTGCTCTTTTCTCTTTCTTTCTCTCTCACCTTGGAAATTATCAGACAGGGTCAGGATCATTCTCTTGTTTTTATCCCATCCTTATTGCAGTTGCGCAAAAGCATTCCATAGACGTCATGCTTATCCTGTCTTTATACTGTCATTGAAGTGGAATTGTATTAACGCAAACTCCTATTAATACAAAATGACAGGACAATTCCACTTCAGTGACAGGACAATGACAGGATAAGCGTGACATTTTATGAAAATCTTTCGTGCAATTGTAGTCAATTGCAGTTCACTGACAGGACACTGACAAGATAAGTGCAATGTCATATGAAAATCATTTTGCAATTGTGCCATAAGGATGGGAAAAGGATGGGACAAGGACATCCTTTTCCCCATCTGATAATCTCCATACACTCTTGCCTTCTTCTAGCTCAGTATTATCTTAGCACCCTAGAGAGCTTTCCTTTCTTAATGAAACTCATACAATAAAGACTTTAGTGTGTTTCCTGAACCGTGCCTTTGCTCCTTTATCAAGATTTCTAGCCAGTTTTACATAATCTCCATAATTAAAAGTGGCTTTTGCAAGTTTGAAGTCAAAGGCCAAAAATTACCTCATTGATCCACTGCACATCCTGGGACCTTTGTATCTGAGGAAATTTCCATCCTGTTCTTGCATAGTTTGTGAATCAAGGTTACCTGCAGAGTGTACCTTCTGAGCCCAGCAGTATCTGGGGTTATGTGAGTAGTGGTGGCTGAAAGTGTGCCTTCCCTTTTAGAATCCCTTTCCTAACAAGACACACCTCACACCTCCTTTGTCTTCTTGCTAGCAACAGGAAAAAAACCTCATAATTCTCCCAAGCTTTTAAAGCCTTGCTTTCTGAGTCTGAACTTGCTGCTTCATTTAGCAATTGCCATTTATTATCGTAATTTTTTGCAATATTGACTTTGTTGTTGTCGTGGCTGTTTAATATTTTGTAGATAAGCCAATTATTTATTATTTCACCTGAATGGTAGTGTAAACATGTTACAGACAATTATATTTTTGAAAAGAAATGATTACTAATGCTCAATAAAGTAGAAAGCAATAGGAATAGAGGGAAGCCATGCTACAGATGGATTGACTGAAAGAAGCCACAAGAACTGAGCTCACAAGAACTGAGCAGGGCTGTTGATGGCCTGGTTCCTTGCAGGTCTTCTATTTATAAGGTGACCGCAAGTTTGACAGCAGATAATAACAACAAACAGAAACCTAAACCACCTCCAGCCCCCCTGCCCCTTTTGGTATCTTTAGTTCTGAATAACTAATCCATGAAAGAAGTCACATCTGCCTTCACAAGTTTTTGTCTGACTGAGCAACCTTATATGGTGACCAGTATCCTGTAGGTGTTTTATATATGAGTAGAGCACCAGCACAGTGTTATGGTTTGAGTGTTGGACTATGACTGAAGAACATGCTTGGCCATGAAACCCACTGGGCGTCCCTGGGAAAGTCACACATTCTCAGCTTCAGAGGATGGCTATAGCAACCCTCCTCTGAATAAACTTGCCAAGAAAACCCTGTGATAAGTTTACCTTATGGTTGCGATGTCAGAAATGATGTGATGGCACACAACAACAACAACAAAAGTTCCCCTACTAAAGTGATTGGACATAATATCCAGCACATAATATTTACATTCAGCTTAATGTTGCAGAAGCAAAATAGGCCATGCAATGTCATTACAGATACACATTCCTGCCCAAGGCATCTCCATCTGACTCTGCCAAAACTGGTAGTGGTATTCCCTTGGTTGCACATTCAGTTGCACAATTGGTTGTATGCTTATTTGCACATTTTGGTTGTGCATTTGTTATGCATCTAGTTCAGTTTTGCATTTGGTTGCACATTTAATGGAGCAGCATTGCCATTCAGCAGGAGCTGAGTAGTGCAGTGTATAATTTTGCATGTACACTATGCAACTCTTCTGCCTGAATCACACCTGCAGAGATGAAGTCTCCTTACAAACACAGTATACAAGAGGGAATGGGGGTGCAGTTAGAGGAAGGGCCATTTTGCTCCAACCTTTGCTCCTAGTCAAGGCTTGGAGGAGTTCCTTTTTTGGAGTACAATCCCCAAATTCCCCACCTTGTCAACTATTGTAGTAGAAACGCTGCAGCTGTTGTTTCAAATGCCTTCAAGTTGACTCTGACTAGCATTTTCTTGACAAGACTGAGTCAGAAAAGGTTTGCCCTTGCCTTTCTCTTAGGCTGAGAGTGACTTGCTGAAGGTCATCCGGTGGGCTTCAAGGGATGTGCAGGGATTTGAATCTTGGTCTCTTGGAGTCCCAGTCCAATACTTAAATCACAGCACTGCAGTGGCTGAATGATAGATGAGTGGCAGAGGAAGCCACTGCTACTCATCTAGAATTCAGATACAGAAGAAGTAGCTGTCAGTGAGGCTGTAAATCTACTCATGATTTAAGGCCCAAACAGACAGGCAAAAATAAAGCTGCTTTGGGCCACTTTGGAAGTGTGCTGTTTAAATGATGCATGTGTCCTAAGAGGCTGGAGGCTGCGCCAAAGCCATGCTCCAGTCCTCAGGATTGCAGCCCAGCTTTGGTGCAGCTTCTGGGTTCTTAAGATGTGTGTGTCATTTGAACAGCATACCTCCAAAGTGACCTGAAGCAACTTTATTTTGGTCTGTCTGTTCAGGCCCTAAGTCCTCAAAATGGTTCACCACCTTGTAGCTCCTTTAAAGCTTGGCTAAATGCAGAGCAGCTGCTAACATGAGGGTCTCCACTGGACTCCAGCTGTCTAAGAAGGGGTAGTATTTATTCCCACAGATAATTCAAACTGGGCCACAGAAACTGAATATTCCAACACATTAAATGGTGCCCCTGAGGTTTTCAGAAGTACAAAACAACATTTAGAACATTTCTTTAAAAACCTAGCCATTTAAGTAGAAAAGACAATAATGCTGGGCAATAGAGGAGGCAGTAGAAAAAGAGAAAGACAGCATTACATGTGGATAGACTCAAACAAGGAAGCCACAATCCTTAGTTTGCAGGAACTGACCAGTGCTGCTGAAGTCATTAGGGTGTCTTGGAGATGTCCCATTTATAAGGTCATCGTGGGTCGAGGTTGACTTGGGGGCAGCTAACAACAACAAACCTCCAAAGCAGTCCACTGACGAACTAAGCCTGCCTGGCAACCACTGAATATCGATCATTAGGTGGAAGAAAAATCTACAAGCCAGATCGAACACCCAGCTTGGGCTTCTGATAGTTTATAGAATCCTGGGGGAAGGTTGCGTGACTGTTAGTCAGGAACCTCTTGCAAGGCTGTGAGATACTCTACAATATTTTGTTGCAGCTCCCAGCTGGATGCGATGAATAGCAAAATGCCAGATGTGACCTTAACTGCAGACCTCCCTACCAGCTGTCAGAAGTGGATGTTAATTTTAGTACACAAATTGAATTTAAATTACAAGTGCATCTAATTTTAAACCATTAATGAAGCAGTGTGAGAGAGCATTGCTTTGCCTGTCAACTTCATACTTAACATACTGGCTTAATTTTTTTAACAGGAGTGGGCAAACTGTCCTGTTTATTTTGTTATGAATATACCTGGCAATGTTATGTATACCACTTTTGGAGCTACAATTCCATTTTGGATTTCTAGTTTGATTGACTGGCCACCTGTAGTTCTTGCAGCAGCAAGGTGATAAATTGAGTTTTATGCCAGTCATGTCATGTAACCATAAAGTACCATTGTGTCAGAAACGGTTGCTTGATCATTGCTGGATATTTGGGGAGGCAACAGACAACATTTATTGATCTTAATCCATTTCTACCCATCATTAAAATGTTTGTACCCCTTGAAGGTGAAAGCAGCATGTTTTCTTTGAATTTTTTCTTTTCAAATAGAGCCTAAATACCCTAACAGCACCAGATCCCCTCAGCAAATTCTATGCCTTTTCAAATGAGTTGTCTGAGGGTGAACACTTAGAGGAATAGTTCCAAATCTAAGGGGAAAGGAAACATATACTGAGTCAGACTATTGGTTTATCAAGGTCAGTGCTGTCAACTCTAATTGGTAGCAGCTGTCTGATGTTTTAAGTATGCTTCTTCTTTCCTACCTGGAAGTCTGGTGGCTCTCATTCAAAATCAAACCATAATTGACCCTGCTTGGATGTGAAAGCAGATGAAATCAGATATGTGGTATAAATCTGTGGTTCCTGACTGAACCTAGGGAGCTTCTCAGATAGCTCTTTCTCTCAGGCAAGACTAGTAGATTATAAAATTTACGTAATTCATTTATTGTATTATTATGCCAGTCCCAGCTTTCCTGGGGGACATCCTGGGGCATGAGGTTTATTTAGCTTTGGTTTCTTCTGGAGGCAGGTGACTGAAGCTTTGTAGTGTTTCATAATTATTTATAAATAGGTTGACCATGCCCAGGGATTGGGAAAGGGTTCATTTGAACTACAGCTCTTGGAATCCACAAAAGCAAAGTATCTGTAGTCCAAAAAAGAGGGCTTTCCAAAGCTCTGAGAATCACAGCTTAAAATACATCAGTGCCAAATCTACTGCTACACAGCAAATCTACAGAGCCCTCAAAATTCAGGTCTTATGTTTTTGTCCTGCCAAAAGCTATGTCCCATTTGTTCTCTTTCACATAAATGTGAACACAGATCAAATGTGAACACAGATCAAAATGACATCATGGAAGACATCATCTCCTACCTCCTTTCTCCTATCAGTTTCTTTCTGTTTGGAACATTTCAGAGTGGCCCTGCATTTAATTTGCTCCTCTGGAGACACAGCATCTGAATATCTCATAGTCTACCAGGTGCTACCTTCCAGAAGAGGTATTAACTGATGTGATAGGAAACCCACCATAGTATTATACACAATTTATTTTAAAATGTATACCTGACTCTGCTTTTTCTTACTCTGGTCAAAACTTCTATGCATTTTGATGGAAGATGAATGTGAAATATAGTCCATTCAAAATGGATGTGACACTTTTGTGCTTTATATATGCATATTGTATGAAATACATTTTTGAGAGAGGACATTCTGTTACTGCCCAAAGCCAATATGCAAATTATAGAACTGCAGTAAACTAACTGAATGTCTGTATTTATGTACAAAAGAGCGATTCTCAGCATTAAAAGGGGTGTTTTTCCCATTACAATAATTTCCTGTGCCGTGTATACTGACAGAATAAGAGTTTTAATCAAATAAGCAAAGTTCAAGCAATTCAGAATGACGTAGATTAGACTTCTTTCTAATTCATCTAAATTAAAAATCACATAAGCCAACTTCCCCACACTTCCAAGTCCTTGGTCAGCTGAAAAGAGAGAATGATCAAAAGATGAGTTTGCATTGTAAGTCTCAAAAGTAATTACCTTTGTTCATTTTGCCTAATTGACTTTTTGGCCTTTCTGTAGGTTCACATCTTGTGAACAAATGGTACACCACCACTACTTAGCTGCATAACCAATTCACACATGGTCAGCAACCTAAAGATGTGTTTTGCCAATTCAGGCCACTGGTTTGTAGCAGTACCAGCACCAGGTCTTGGGGATGCATAGGCAAGACACTCTGAGTGGAGTCCTGGCCTTCTCAGGGAGCCCATTTGCCTGTAACTATTGCTGCTTTTCCTCCACTACATGGTGGTCATCTGACCAATTGCAAAGAAGGGAGACAGTGAACAAGTAGTTGGTAGCAACTGCTGTGTCTTCTTCTTTGTCTGGCTAGAGAGAGAGGCATAACCTCCAACTCTTTTGGTTTGGCAGGGACAGCCCCAATTAATCCTGTTGTCCCAATTTTTCAACTGTTTTTAAAAGGTCCCAGTTTCTCTCTTTTCCTTCTACTTTCCCCCGTTGTCCTTCGTATACTTCCATTGTCACAAACTGGGTTCAAAGTGCAAATGGCCTTTGCACTCAGTTAACTCAGAGTAAAGGAGAGGAGGGAGGAACGGTCTTGCCCTTTCCAGTAGACATAGGCAAAAGCAAACTGTTGCAGCCTCTCCTAGCATGTGTATTTTTCTTCATTAATAACCTTTGCTATCTTGACCGCACATGTCCTAGTTTTCATCACTGAAATGTTGGAGAGCATGGAGAGGGCAGATGATAAAAAAATGTACAATGGTGAAATATGGGAGGGGAGAAGCAGGGCCTGTGAGCGCTCAGTGGTCCCTCATCCCCATCTGGTACATAGGCCTGAGCAGGATTCCAGTTCTACTGACATTTGGCAATGGTCCTGGGCTGTTGTCCACTGTTTCTTTCTCTGCTGTTTGTAAACAAGAACAAAAGAAATAATAATAATAATAATAATAATAATAATAATAATAATAGGTTTTATTTATATACCGCCCAATCACTGGGAATCCGAGCGGTTTACAAGAGGGGATAACAGACAGTTCCCTGCCCACAGGCTTACAATCTAAAAGACACGACACAAAAGGAGAAGGAGTAGTTCTTTTACATAAACCAAACATTACACTCTAAACTGATATTTAAAGATGGACAAGGTCAATGTGTAACCGTGGAAATTAAATGGAATGACAAGATAATTCATCAATAGTCATTTATGGTCCCAATAATGAGAAATCAATGTTTTATGAAAACTGATTAAGACTGCATCCACACTGGAGACATAATCGGGTTTGACACTACTTTAACTGCCATAGATCAGTGTTATGGAATTCTGGGATTTGTAGTTTTGTGAGACATTTAGCCTTCTTTGTCAGAGAACACTAGTGCCACAATAAACTACAAATCCTGGAATTCCATAATAGTGAGCCATGGCACTTAACGTGCCATGGCTCAATATTAGATTATTGTCAAAATAGATTATTTTTTCAGTGCAGATGCAGCCACAGAAGGACATCTGAATTGGATCTACAGAACTTGATTTGTATAGGAAACTGGAATTCAGTGGTTGACCCCAATAAAGATAAATGTTCCAATAAAGGAAGTAAAGAAGATCGAGATAAATTTCTCAGAACCTTTCAAATACACACACACACACACAGAGAGAGAGAGAGAGAGAGAGAGAGAGAGAGAGAGAGAGCATTTTGGATTAATAGATGGTTAGAAATACCTGCAGCAAAACTCAATCGTCTATAGCCACACACACACACACCCTCTTTTTTTAAGCTACCATGAAACTTTCTCAAGAATAAATATGTTTTGGATTTCAAGAAATCTGACTAATGTAATAAAGAGGATGCATATTCCCATCCCTACAAAAAAAATCAATCATAATTCCACTATGAAACAGGGCAAACAGAGTTCAGATGGCAACTTAAGCTGCTTCTGCATTGCAGAAATAATGGAGTTTGACACTGCTTTAACTGCCATGCCTCAGTGCTATGGAATTCTAGAATTTATAGTTTTGTGATACATTTGGTCTTCTCTGTCAGAGAGCTCCGCTGCCACAACAAACTACACATTGCGAGATTTCATAAGATGGAACCATGCCAGTTAAAGTGGTGCAGCCTTAATGAATATTTACTTCTTAAAGTGGAAATATTATGACAATGTAAAGAAGAACTGAGAAGGATCTTTTGAACCAAACCCAATAAGGATATACAGCCTACAATAATTTGGGATGCAAGCAAACCTTGCATTCCAACGATGGGGCAATTAAAAAACATAGCACTAGATTGAAAAAAGAAAGAGAGGTAAAAAAATAATAAATTGTTGGACAAAATACTATATCCCGGACGATAAGCTAGGAAGAATTTTGATAAAGGAATTAGTTACTTCAGCAACAGTTCTCATTGTTTAAATTCGATAAATGAATGAAGAAATTTATCACAAACATCAAGAAGGAAGATCAGTATATAATGCACAACCTGAAAATGTTGTTAAAATCTTTGAGAACTGTTATAGAGGTTTATATGTGAGGGACAACAAGAAAACTTCAGAAATGGGAGAGTACCTGAATAAATTACAATTTGAAAAAAATACTTCTAGAACAAAACCAAAATTTGAATGGACCGGTGACTACTATGGAACGTATTGAAGCAATTAAAGAGATTAAATATGGGAAAGCTACAGATCCAGATGGACTATCTGCAGCATATAATATGAAATCAATTTATAAGAAATATTATAAGAAACCACTAAAAATGGTGTGCGATGAGCTATTAAATAAAGGACAGATGCTAGATTCTTGGAGAAATATATTACAGATTCATAAAGAGGATACAGATGAGACATTAATAAAGAATTATAGACTTATTTCATTATTAAACAATGACTGTAAGATATTTGCTACTATTTTGACAAGCAGATTGAAAAAACATATTTCTCAAAATATCCATGAGGATCAGAGTGGATTTTTGCCAAAAAGACTACTAAGGAATAATGCAAGAACTGCTTTTAACACTATTGCATTTTTGGAACATATGTCATTAGATGACAAAAATGAACTAACTGCCTTCTCAGATTTTAAAGTGGGGGGAAAGGAGATCAAATATTTGACAGTTATAATCATGAAGAGTAATAGTTTATTGTTTCAAAACAATTAAGAACAACCTTGGAAAGATATTAAAAAGAGATAGAGAAAAATTGTGAAACTTACATTTATCCCTTCTAGAAAGAATTGCTGTAATGAAAGCAAATGTTTTTTCAAATGATCCCATTATAAAGAATGATATATCCTTTGTGCAATGGCACAAAGAAAATACAAGATTTGTTTGGTAGGCAAGGAAATTAGGGCTGAAACAGATGGCCATAAAGAGGTGGCTCTGCACTGCCCCTTTGAACGCCAGATAAGGGCCACGGCAACTGCATGCCACAGCCCCGATCTGGCATTTCTCCATCCCAAAAAGGAGTGGCAAAACGCAGCTCCTTTTTGGGCCAGAAAAGGGGTGCTCTTTTCACTGCCAGGCTGAGAGTGTGTGATTTGCCAAGGTCAGCCAGTTGGTTTCCATGGCCAAGCAGGGATTCAAATGCGGTCTCCAAAGTTCTAGTCCAATGCTCAAATCACTGCACCACATTAGCTCAAAGGTAGAATACTTTTGCCATTCCGTGTTTTGGACTTCAGTTCCTAGAAGCTTTAGCCAACATAACCTATGGCAATGGACTGTTATAGCTGTATCACAAACACATGAAGAGTGAAAGGTTCCCCATAAGAGTATAGGAAGTTACTTTATACTGAATCAGACCATACATCCATTTAGCCCAATAACTCTGCAGCAGCTTTTAAAGAGTGGCACATGCTGTATTAGCATTGGGATGAGAAAACATGGGGGGGGGATTGGTCACATTCTATTGCAGAATATCTCTTATTTGATTATTTAAGAGAGAGAGAAGGAAAATATAATGGTCAAATAAAGGAAATTATCTGGTGGGACAAATGAGGTTGTTGGATCGAAAAAGTTAAAGCTGAAAAGGGGTACAATGAAGTTAGGGAAACTGTTAATAAGATATTCCACATTATAAGTACTGGGTACTAAATTACTTGGTTATAGCCATTAGAGGGGAAGGGCTGAAAAGTATGTGCTGTAATAATGGTAATTTTTAGTAATGATTTATTACATATGTTGTATGATATTATGGAGCATAACATAATAAATGGGGATTTTTTTAAAAAAAACCCAACAACTCTGCAGCAGCTCTCTTAGGGTTTCAAGCACTATTTTTCTTCTTAGCCCTGCATGGAGATTTCTGGTCTTGCTTCGGTAAATAATAATAATAATAGGATTTATTTATATGCCGCCCAATCACTGGGAATCCAGGCAGCTTACAACAGAAGGGATAATAGACATTTCCCTGCCCTCAGGCTTACAATCTAAAAAGACACGACACAAAAGGAGAAGGGAATGGGGGAGATCAGGTCCAGCATTCTTCTCTCCCTCTGAGGCCTGGACCAAGGCAGATGGACTGGAGGGAGGGCTCTTCTTCTTCAGGCTAGCCCTGGTGGAGCTGGGCCTGCCTGGTCAACTCCCTCACAGGCGGAAGATGACAGTTATGGAGAGAGGAGTCTCTTCTTCCAGGCTAGCCCTGATGGAGCTGGGCCTGTCTGGTCATCTCCCTCACTCATACAGGTACTAACAAAGCCTGACTCTGCTTAGCTTCCAAAATCGGAAGAGGCTGGATAGGTTTAGGATGGCTCTGTCGTATCCCTAGCCCACTTCAAAGGAAAAGACCAAGGATGTTTAACAGTTTTCATCATATTTGCTAAAGTGCTTGGGAGTGAATCCAGTTCCCTTCTATGGCATGTCAATTACAGATAAGCTCTTTTAACTAATTATAGATCCAATGAACATTTCCTTTTTTTTTTTTTTTGCATGTACAAAATGAAAATGAATGTTTCAAAATATGCAAAGTTCTAACTTAGAGCTGATTTTGTTCTTTACCTATTGCTTTAGCTCCCAAAAATGATTCCTCATGAATTCTATTACACTGATGACTGCTCAAAGTCCTCATCTCATCAAATTGTTTTAAATTGTACCCCCTTTCTATTCTTCAATGCAGCAGAACTTAATGTCTGACAATAATGCAAAAATAATCTATTTTTAAAGCCAGATTTTATTTTTCTTTGCCTCTGAACATAAGAACAAGAATCAGCCTGGCCTCAAGGGAGACAACAAATGTGTTTATGTGTGTAAAATATAAAATACGCAATGTACAGTGAGGTTCATAACAAGTCTTAAATTCTTTTTTATTGCAAGTATGCTTAAATATTGACTAGATGCTCATACAGTGGTTCCTTGATATCCGCTGGGGTTTGGTTCCAGGACCCCCTGTGGCTACCAAAATCCATGGATGTTCAAGCCCTATTAAATACAATAGCATAATAAAATGGTTTCCCTTATATAAAATGGCAAAATCAAGGCTTACTTTTCAAAATGTCTATATATTTTAAATATTTTCAGTGGATGTTTAAATCTGTGGATAAAAAAATCAGTGGAAGGCTGACTGTAAATATAACCATTAGACTGAATGGAACAGCAACAGTGTGTAAGATACCCCCATATTACACACTATTGCCATTCCATTCAATTTAATGGTTATATTTATGAGTATCTTAGGTGCGGTACAGACCTCCCAAAAAGGGTGGCCTGCCAGCTCCTCTCTTTACTTCACAGGAGCGCCACAGCAACCAAATTGTATGGCGCTGCTGCGGAGCAAAAAAGGAACGCCCGGAAGTGGCTCCTTTTTGAGGTGCTGCAAAGCACTAGAGCTGGTGCAGTGATGTCGCAGCTGCGCCACCCTGTCTGGAAGTGGCACAGCTGCAACATCACCGTTACGTGTCCTGTCTGGTAGGTGCTCCGCAGCTACGGCGCCCTCGTCACATGCGAGGGTTGCCGGGCGTGTGAGTGCTCCGCCCACCAGGCAACCCTTGCAGGTGACGAGGGCGCTGCAAAAGCCCATCTGGACTGGGCCTAAGGCGGGTTACAGACAGACGAAAAGCGGCACCCTGTACCCGCCCCTTTCCCTGGTGTATCGGGGCCTCAGTGGGCAGAGCGGCAGCCGCTGAGGCCCCGATCCGCCGCTTTCCGCGCCGCGGGGAAGCGGCAAAAGGCCCCTCCCCTGCAGCCTGGAAAGGGGTGTCCTTGGAGCTTCAAGTCCCAAGGACACCCGGCGACAGCGGGGAGGAGGAGAAAGGGGCCACTTGGCCCCTTTCTCCTCCGCGTCGCTGGCGCAGCCATCTGAAGGCTGCGTCCAGCGATGCAAACCCAGGAGGAGCTCCGAAACGGAGGTCCTTCCGGGGTCGCAAAAAGGGTGCCCTAGGCACCCTGTCGCGGCCCCAATACATCACAACCGCGCCGCCTCGTTTGGAGGCGGTGCAGCTGTGACGTAGTGATGGCGGCCCCCATGTAGATGGGGCACCACCATCTTGTACGTCCTCAGGACGTATTAGGCTTTGGGGTGTCAAGAAGTGACGCCCCTTTTTAAAACTAGGACGTCCTGAGGATGTCCCTTGTGGCTGTTTGTAATGCGCCTTAGTCAATATTTAAGGCAGCAATGAAGAAGCAGAAATGATTTGCCAGAATAAGGCTGATGAGTGAACATTCCATCTTACAAATCCAAGAACACTCCAAGTATCAACACATGGATTCAAGACTGGCTAATAAATAATGTTTTCTATTGGACTACAAACTAAATCAAATTTCAAACTGCAGGGAAGTTTCCTTTAATTATATGTGGAATAAAGTTCTGGGTTCATGACAGCTGAGAACATATCACACCATTCCAGTTAATTATCTACTATTTTTCTACTTTATTTTTCTACTCTTAACTCCTTCCCTCATTTTTCTTTCCTTCTTTTTATTTCTCCAGATTCTCTTAACCTGTTGGCTTCTCTCCTGCCCTTTTCATAGAAAACAGAATTGCAATAAGCAGATTGTATTAGGTCATTGTAAAATGTGCGGCTGAGTAGGTGGGAGAGTGGTAGTATTTGAGAATTTACTAAGATTTAAATTTAAACATACACACACACCTAAACAGACCAATAAGGACTGAATATCTTATAACTGGGTATAGAATCTGAATGCCCATCTAGCAGTGGGTACAGGAGCCAGAGTGATGTAGTGGATTGAGTATTAGACTATGACACTGAGTACATTACTGCACTACACTCTTATAGTGCTGCTATTCCACTAACTGGTCTGGCTGCTTCCTGTTGCATTCTAGGATTTGGGGTTTAGGGAGAATTCTCAGTCAGAGAGCTCTTAGACCTTATTGAACTACAAAAACCAGAATGCAACAGGAGGCAGCTAGAGCAGTAAAGGGGGAATAGCAACACTATAAGGGTGTAGTGCTCCAATTTACTGAGAGACCAAGGTTTGAATCTCTGCTTGGCCATGGAAACCCACTGGGTGACCCTGGGCAAACCCACTCTTAACATATCTTGTCAAAAAACCACTTGATAGATTCACCATAAGTCGCAAATTACTTGAAGGTACACAACAACAACAATTAAATGCTGGGGGTTATAAGTAATGGAATACCCTGAAGCATCATGGGTGACCAAGGCTCTCTTCAGGCAAGGCTGAAAGGCTGACCTGGGGGCAGAGTCAAGGCATCACATCCAGATTACGCACCCCCTGATTCCACTCCCAGAGCACCCTGGCACTGCGCACCGCTCCACACGGCGTCATGGTGCTCCTTCAGCGCTGTGTCCATATGATGCAGCACCAAAGCACCGTATAGCCATGACAATGCGGCTATGGCGCCCTTTTAAGGACACAAAAAGGAGCTGCTTTTTGTGCCCCCGAAAGGTCAGATTGGGGTCATGGTGTGAGGTTGCTGCGGCCCCAGTCCTGCCGCCCCTTGTGAGCTGTATGTATAGCCCCTAAAATGTCAACGTTTTACAAACATATGTAACATTTTATGTTGTTTTTCTTTTAAAAGCCCACAACTCCTCTCATTTTGGGTTGAATGAGGGCATACGCGATTTCATCTCTCTGATCAGAATGCCTCTAGTAGGGATGGATAATGATGGCCCATTTTCATCAAAGCATAAGTGAGTGGAAATGACAGGGTTTTTTTTTTAATCCACTGATAGCCTTTGATTAAATTGGAAGAACTATTGTGCTTTCTCCACCACTTAGACACAGTCTGCTCTTGTTTAGCATGGCAATATGTCAAAGACTCCATGATGGTTTCAGGGACGTAGCCAGGATTTTGGGAAGGGGGGGTCCAGACTAAGTGCCACTATTATAATGGGGCTTGGGCGTGGGGGCACGCACCATTCATTGTATCTAATGGAAGAGGGGGGTCCGGACCCCACAGACCCCCCCCTTGGCTACGTCCCTGATGGTTACTAAAATCAGCTTCCTTCTAAGAACCCGTTTACATGTGGTTTGTGAATTATGTCTTAGTCCTGCTGCATCAAACTGGTAGCTTACCTGAAGCTGCTGCTCTGTTATCACCCATTCTTACCACTCTGTGCAGATTGATTGTAGATCACCTATGACAGTTTTTACATAAAGGCTTACATGGATTCTTTTAAAAAGCAAAACAAAACAAATAATACTCTTTCATGTTTTATTGAGATGGGTCTCAAAAGCATTTCAACTTTTGGGTGAGGGGTTCTCTTTCAAGCCCGTTGGTTCTTTAATATATACCTTGGAAGAAAACAGTCTGAGAAGAATATAGTCTGAGTCCTGAGACACGCTGGCCAAAAGCGGCGTGCCAGTGCTGAAACAAGGGTTCCAGAGTGCACAGCAACCGCACGCTTTGGAACCCTAGTCCATACGGGCGGTGGCATCATGTTGGCATCCTGTCCAGGCACTGCCATAATGACACCGCTGCCATGCAGTGTTTGCATGTCACTGCACATTGTGTACATCACAAGTGCTAATGGCGCACGCGTGATATACGCAACACACCACAAAAAGAACCTGGAAGAACCAGGTTCTTTTTACTGTGGAAGGACGCCACACGGTTTGGCAACTGCAGTGTTCTTCCTCAGTTAAAATGGGCAACTCCAGCCCGCCATTTCAGGGCTGTCTGTACAGCCCCCCAGTTAGCAAAAAGGAATTAATTTAAATATTATTGAAGCATAGTCTTTAATGTTGAAATGATGTATGGACAAATTCTTGGTAAACTTTCAATACTTATATAAGGGTGTCTGATAGTTAATATTTATTGTCACCACTATAAGAACAAATATGTACCTCTGTCTCATGAAGCTCAAAGCAATAGATACAATTCTTTAAAAAGAGGCTTTCATACATACAAAACAAGGAAACTCACAGTGCACAAAAAGCTTCTGAAATCCTACTACTGTTCATATAATTTATTAACACATTTTAGTACACCCACAAATGACACTGAAATATGACAGCAGACACAATAAATTAACAGATGTATTGAAAAGTTCTTGGCTTTGCTTTTTGTTGTATCATCAACATGTAGCCTTGTATTTTTTCCCCTTAATAGTTCAGTGATTCTCCATTTTATACTATTATAAGCAATGTCAGGGGGAAATAACAACCACCTGTTATACTGGTTTACCCCCTCCCTCCCCAGTTACACCAATAGGAGCCACCAAGAGCATTCTGGTTAAAGCAACCTCTTTCAAACACAAGTGAAACAAACAAACAGACAGACAGACAAAAGTAGCCCTGTATTTTGTAGAGCGAATTAGCTTCCTTTTAAGAACCCATGCTACATCTTAAGTCACATTTATTTCACTGTGACATAAGAATGTTACATCTCTGGATTGAAGCCAGAACATGCCTCTTATAGTGGGGAAAGGTTTCATGTTTCTTGTTCTTTGCTTAAAAAACACCCTTCACTGGCCCAGCAAAATACATTGTGTATCCCTGTTGTTTCTCTGAATGTTTGTCTCAAAGGTACAGAACACCAATACATGAAAACGTCTGAAAGCTTCTATGTTGGTTATGTTGGCTAATTTTCACTGGAAAGTTTCTGTCATATAAAATCCCACCATAACTACACTTTCCATGATGCTCAGTAAAAGGAAGAAACATTAGTTGTAAGGAAAATGAGGGGGAAAGTGGGAAGAAGGATGGCTAAAGGGGGAAAAATGTAGAAATGAAAGTATAACTATATTGTTGTCCCATTTTGTCTTTTTTGTCACAAACAAGCATTGTTAATATTGCAACCCAGTGGTCCGCAATTTACATTGATGAGTTTTCTCTGTTTTTCTGGAATCCCTAGGGAGGAATGAGGAGCACAGCTTGGAAAAGTTATTCTTGGGACTGCAGTTCCAAGAATACTGCCACAGAAAAAGTAATGTTCCAAGCTGAATATTTGGCTTGGTTCATTTTTTTGTAAATAGTAACTTAGCAAAGTTATAAGTTAAGCTACTATATTTTTTTAAAAATGAAGCAAATAGAATATTCACCAGAGCTTGAGACATATCAAAGGAGACCTAGCTATGACTCTGAAGACCTAAGTTCAAATCTACACTTGGCCATGAAAACCCCTTGAGTGACCTTCAGCAGATCACACTCTCAACCTCAGAGGAAAGCGAAGCAATAGCAAGTACATTTCTATATTGCTTATCAGTGCACTTAAGTACTCATTCCCTAAGCAAAGGAAAGCTCCCTCTGAACAAATCTTGCCTAGAACCCATTGTGATAGGTTCATTGTTAAGTCAAAAATGACTTAAAGGCACACCACTAGTACCAGAACAACAAACCTACCAAAATTCACTTTTTTCATAAATACGATGCAAAGAATTTGAGGTTTTTAAAAGAAAAATGTGGAGAAAAGCAAAATGGAGAAATCTGTCTATCAAGGCAGATTGCTTTGATTACTTGATTCTTCAAAGGGTCTAGATTTCAACACCTGTGACTTCAACCATGTTCTTGGTGCAAAATTAGGGATGTTCATTTTTTTTTTTATAAGACTAGCATCTCATCATTAATAATTCTAAGGCAGGCAGGTACAATACAGTCATCTTCATACTGTGATCATCTATACCCATTGAATTTGGCTTATGTAGAAGAATGGAAACTTTTTTCAGTTCAAGTTTTAGTAAGAGCTAACTAAAAATGTCAAACTTCTTCAAAAATGAAAAATGGTTGCGTGGAAAAGCTGAATATGAGAGAAAACAAAACAGATCGATTTGCTCATGCTGAGACATAGGGCTTTGATAGACCAGTCATAAAAGCCAACCTGGGGACAGAGTGGGGGTGTGGCATCCACGTAATGCACGCCTTGACACTGCCCTGATGCCACCATCATGCCATGCGCCCAACCTTACAGTGAGCAGCATCACAGCGCTCCTCTGGCCCTGTGTCCAGATGACATAGTGCCAAAGGAGCACCAAAAAGCTGTGGCACAAGCAGCTATGGTGCCCTATCTGCAGAAAGACCAGATTGGGGCCGTGGCATGTAGTTGCCACAGCCCCAATCTGGCGAATAAAGAAACAGTTGCAGGCCACCCCTTAGGGGCAGTCTGTTCAGCCCCATAGTTTTCATTTGTGTCTTTTTGAGAGGGACAGCCCATGGTAAAATTTTGCCTGCTGTTGTTGAGAGGTAAAAATGTGGACTTGAAAAAAAATAGCTGGGGCAGTTAGAAAAGGATTGGTGGGGCATATGTACCTTCTTTCCCAAGGATACAGTAGGGGTGGAAAAATATTAGTAAATGTTTTAATCCTGTTATGTTTGGCATGAAAAGCAAATTCCTTGTTCAGAGACCATTGTCTTCTGCACAGAAAATTCTGCTTTTATGCACAAAAAACCCATTATTTTTTGTATAATAAATCCCAAACTGCAAATAATCATTCAAAACTGTGTAGGTTTTGAGGACCTTCTTGCAGTTCAGAGAAAAGTGGTTAAACTATTCATTCTTGCTCATGAGACTGATACTGATGAAGATTTACATCCTTAAGCAGAAAACTTGAAAGGCATTCATTCCGTCACACTCTTGATGTCATATGTAATATTTTTGTTGAAAATGCCATTTGCTTCGTCCAGCTAAACAAAAAAAAGTTTATTTGTGTATAATGGGCATAAAGCCTATTTATACACAATTCCATGAAATAAAAAAAGGAGGAAGAAGAGGAAGATAGCAAGAGAGATGTCACTGTACTGAGCAGGAGTACATTTAATATGATATGCATGAACACTGACTTTCTTTTTAACATTCCCTTCAGAAGTGGACCAGATGAATTCCATTAATCTCCTCAGTTCTTCTTGGCTGACTGGATCTTCCATACTGTTCCTTGCCCAGCAGAGCCTTGTCCATATATGACTCATTCAGTCATAAATCATGACTCTTTTTCCTTGCATAATCTGAGTTCCTCCTGTTTGAAGAAAAAGATAATTTACAAATATTCAATATGAACAGGATATAACTTTTACTGTCACTGCAAGATGAAAAAGTCTTTACCATGCCCCCTCCCACACCATTTCTTCAGGGCAACTTGTGACATGTTAAGAGCAATAGCTACACACATAATGGGATAGAGGAGTCTTCAGAAACAGCCATTTGCAGGATGCAATTCAACCAGGAATTCAACCAGATGGAATTTGATTTGTGGGGAAGAATAAATGGGATCAAAAGTAAAGCTGATAACTGTTTGAGCAAGACCAAGATGGACAGTGTTGATCAATGGGCCCAGAACCTATGCACACATCCCAAAATCATCCAAAAATGGCAAACAATACCCCTCCAAACCTCTGGGATCTGCAATATGTTATCTAAAGGCTATCTGGATGACCCTGAACATGTCTCATGCACAAAACAACCTTTTATTAATACTAGAAGTGACTATTTGGTAATTTTCAGTTTATAAAGAAAGGCTCCTTTTTGGCTTATGATAAACTCAGGGACATTTAAACAACTTTCAGGGTCAGGATTTGCCAAATTTGGTACTATTTTTTCAGGATCTGGGATGATTGAAGGAGAAGGGGGTCCTGTCAAAGACTGTGGGAGGGGGAAAATAGCCCCCAAACTGTCCACCTCTGAAAAAGAAAAATTATTCTAAAGGTTACATGGATTGGTGACAGGCCTAAGTATGAGAAGGACACTCCCTGTTGTCATAATGCCTGATCTTTTTCCAATTCATTTCTTGAGAGGTTCAAACATAAATCCTCAGAAGTAACACACTGGGCACTATTTTCTCCTAAGTAATATGTTTGCAATTACTAGTTACTTTTTTTTCATTATCCTCCATTTACACTTTTTACAGTTAGGGGCTAAACAGGCGGCCCCAAAGGAGCCGCTTGCCACCAGCCCTCTGAGTGCTGCATTGGAAATGCAGCCCTGATCCAGTAATTTGCCAGCTGCAAAATAAGTGACAGAAAGCTGCTCCTTTTGGAGCTGGCAAAAAGCCACCCTTGCTCCTGCAGTGGCAGCTTTCCACCATTTGTCTTAGCATGTCTAAAATGCTACACTGAAGAAACACCACGGATCTGCCCGCCATTTGGTCAGCCTGGCAGTTTTCCAGCATCTTGGGCAGGGGTAGGCAACCTGTGGCCCGCAAGGCCTTGGGACCGGCCCCAGCCCAGTCCTGCCGCCGATTGCCGCCGGGGCCTTTGGCCTCTCACATGCAGGGGCAAGGGGGGCAATTGTCTATAGACGCCTCGGAAACATGCATTTATATTAACATTTTTTAAAAAATCAGCAAAAAATTTTGCGTGTCCTCCACTTTTTTTAAAAAAAAGTGTCCACCATTTGAGAATGTTGTCCTACATTTGTCCCGGTTTATTTATTTATTTAAATTTCTTTAAAAAATCATTTAATTATTTATTTTTTGGCTTCGGACTCCCAGTTGTCTGAGGGACAGCAACCCGGCCCCTGGCTCAAAACGGTTGCCTACCCCTGATCTTGGGGGTGGAGTCGGGGCATGCGGTGTGCAATTGTCCCACACCCCACTCCACCCCAATGCCGGGCCTTTTGTCTGGTCTATACAGACCCTTAATAAGTAAAAAAAAATTTCTAACGACAGCAAAAAAGCCACCAAAATGATCCCCCCCCCCCAAAAAATGAGAGCACTAGGGAAAGTTACTTTTTGTACTGTAACTCCCAGTGCTTTTTGTACTGTAACTCCTAGAATAAGCTATCATTTCTGAAGCTCTGTAATAATGTCATCAGTCATATTATTTTGCAATAAGTAAAATATTAAAAATAGTGTTATGCTCTCATTTCATTAAAAAAAGGAATGCTATGGGAAAGTCATTACAAGTATACCCCAGTTTACAAAGTAAATGTGTTCATAGACATTAATTATTTTAATGGTACTCTCATTTGTTTGAGAGCATTGCATAGATTTTTGTGCTCTATGCAGTCAAAGGTCTTGCTGTAGTCAATAAAGTACATGCAGATTTTCTTTTGGAATTCCCTGGTGTGCTCCATTTTCCATCATGTTTGCAATATGATCCCTAGTGCTTCTTCCTTTCCGGAATCCAGCGTGTACCTCTGGAATTTCTCACTCCATAAATTGTTGGAGTCTTTGCTGCAGGACTTTGAACATGACCTTGCTTGCATGGGAGATTAGAGCAATGGCTCTGTAGTTACTGCAACCTTTTGTGTCTCCTTTTCTGTATACAGTATAGGAATGTATTATTGATCATATCCAATCTGTGAGCTACTGCTTTGTTTTCCATATTCGATGGCATATTTTAGTTAGCAATGATATTGATTCTACCACTGTAGAGTGTAGAAGTTCTATTGGTATGTCATCTGTTCCTAGTTATTTATTGTTTCTAGTTACTTTAAGTGTGGCTTTCACCTCATTTTCCAAATTTGGGGTTCACCTTCGTATGTTTTTTCTTCCCATGTGTCATTTGTCCTTTCATGTTTTTAATACACATTTTTATATAGTTCTTCTGTATTGTTTCCATCCTTTTTTATTTCATCTTGGTTGTATATTTTATTTCAGTTTCTGATCATAGACATAGAGCATCCCCATTGTTGGTTTAAATTTCTCTTTCAATTCCCAGATCTTGTGGAATAGGCCTCTTGTTCTTCCTTTTTTGTTGTTGGCTTCTATT
The DNA here is from genome assembly GCF_019175285.1 of Sceloporus undulatus. Taxonomy (NCBI): domain Eukaryota; kingdom Metazoa; phylum Chordata; class Lepidosauria; order Squamata; family Phrynosomatidae; genus Sceloporus; species Sceloporus undulatus. The sequence goes on from NC_056524.1 coordinate 179,572,339, forward strand.
TCTCAGCATTGATTGTTGTGAAAATTATTTTTGTCCTTGCATGTTTTAAAAACCCAAGCCAAACCAAAAACACTTTAAAGTGTCTAGACACCATATGAGAACGTTTCCCAGCATATACCCAGGAATATTTTTATTTTATTTTTCCTTTCATCTTCCTCCACTTTTCTTACAATTTCAATTTTTGGTGGTCAAACTTCTAGATCTATGCTTTTTTTTTAACATGCTGGGGTGTGGCTAGTGAAGCAGACTTATCTGTAAACAAAGAGGTAGGCACCTATAGATGTGGCTGGCTTGGTTAACAATTCCTGGCATAGGGAAACCAAGGCGGGTTACAGACCGCCATTTAGTACGTAATGAATACGTACTAGGGTTAGGAAGGGGCGGTGCTTCCGCACCCCCCTAACCCTAGTACGTATTCTGTACGTACAATATGGCAGCGGCCGTTCCTCACGGCTGCCGCCATATTTACGTATCGGACGCTGTGCGTCCGCACATGTTGCGCCGTCTATGACGTCGCGAGTCCGCCCCTGGCGCCTCACGACGTCATAGAGGCACCGCTTAAAGAAGCTCCATTTTGGAGCTTTTTTTTTTGCTCCGTAACGGAGCCGCACGGTTTGGCTGCAGCGGCTCCCTTACAGAGCAAACAGCGGCAGCGGCAGATCGCCGCAAAGCGGCGGTTTATAACCCGCCCAAGTAAACACATTGCTGGTTGAGACTATGGCCCAGTACAGACCAGCACTTTGTGTCAGCCTGGGGCCGAAAGTAGGGTTTTGTAGGGCTAGGCATCCGAACCTGCCCAGCCCTACAATTGTGCTACAAACTGTATGCGGGGCACACAATTATGTGTCTGCGCAGCGCAGCAACCAAGCAGCACCACGCCGCATAGACATCATTGTTGCACGCAAGGATGCCAATGGCGCCCCGCACATGACCGAGAGCGGGTTCTCTTTAGGTCTGCAGAAGGCCGCTGTGTTTGTCTGCTGCAGCCTCCATCTGGGGGAGAAAGGGGCAGTCTCTGGCTGCCCCTTTCCCCCCAATCTGTATAGCCCCAAAATTATGAAAGAAAAAGACAAAGACCTGCATCCTATGAGAGCCAGTGAGGACAACTTGGATTATTACGTCTATTCAGAATTTCCAGAATGATACTTGTTTTTGCCTCAGTAGCATACAGCCAGGCTGGAAAGTTTCTTTAACAAACAGCAGTAATTTGTTCACAGGCAAACATACTGTATATGTTATGAGACAAATACTGGGAGCTTGGAACTTAGGTTCAAGTTATTAGTAAGGAAGTTTCTCTTCCCTTCCTGCTTCCTGTTGCAATTTGCATCTCCCTCAAAAAGTCTATCTGAAGGGGTGTAGGGAGCAGTTGGACAATTTGCTGCGACATATGGGAGACTGCTGTGAGGGAGGAATCCCACCAATTCAGGCTTGGAGCTTAAGATAAAATAATTGGAGGAAATTCAGGGAAGAAATATTTTCTGTCCCCTCTTCTCTCCCCCATGTTTTCCTTGCCCCATTGTATGTCCACAGCATGATGTACCTCCAACAAAAGAGGCATCATGAAAGCTGCAGATGATCAGAGGAAAGGAATGTGAAACCTTTTTTTATTCCCTGTGAGCGTGAGTTATCTTTGGATCCAACCCAGGGTTCTTAATATTTGGTTGACAGTGGTAGCTGGTACCTTTCATGTCAGTAGTGGCAAATCTGCTCAGGTTTAAAGCACCTAAATTGCTAAGCTCAAAACAGGATCAACATCTTGGATAATTCCTTTAAAGTTTGGACTAAAAACCAGATGATTAATCACTCCACTGATACAGTAGACACCATTGCACTGTAACACAAATGTATCATAGAATCGTAGAGTTGGAAGAGACCACAAGGGTTATCCAGTCCAACCCCCTGCCATGCAGGAACTCTTGATCAAAGCATCCTCAACAGATGGCCATCCAACCACTACAGTCCGAGGAAGTGTGTTCCACTGTCGAACAGCCCTTACTGTCAGGAAGTTCCTCCTAATGTTGAGGTGGAATCTCTTTTCCTGCAGCTTGCATCCATTGTTCCGGGTCCTGTTCTCTGGAGCAGCAGAAAACAAGCTTGCTCCCTCCTCAATATGACACCCGTTCAAATATTTAAACAGGGCTATCGTATCACCTCTTAACCTTCTCTCTCTTAAATTGTATTATTATGCGTGTTCTTTGTTATGGCTTCAAAAACTGGATCAAATTGGATAAACTTATATAACGATTAGGCGGTCAATTTGAAATATGGATGGCACGCCTATTTAGAATATGGAATGGAAAAAACTGATAAAGAATTTAAAAAACCACATATAAGAGATCATTAATACAAATATGGAAAGTAATTAAAGAAAAGTTTTATAGTGGGATTCCATTATGGATATCAATTCAAAATGCCTTTTTAGTGGAGAAGTAAAGAAAGATAACAATTTTGTTTAAGGAGTTATATAATAGATCCTAAGGAGGAAATAAAAATAAGATCAAAGCAAGAATTAGAGACAGTGGAAAAATGATAAATTGGTTGGAATATTATACAATCAAATCTAAATGTAAAAAGATTGGATAGAAAGGTGAATTTGAAATGCAACAAAATTTGTAGACAAAATTTATGGAAATGATATGGGAAAGGTATCTAAATTGTATAAAATATTGATTCATAGGGAATTAGAGTTGGGAAACTGTGACGGGAAAACATGATAAAGTGGCTCAAGAATTGGACTGTTATACCATTTGAAAATTGGGAAAAAGCATGGATGCAGTCAATAATTTACATGCTCCCAAGACTTTAAAGAAAATTATTTAAAACAGCCAATATGGTATTACACCCCATTGAGACTTTCAAAATATATGGAATACAAGAAAATTTATGTTGGAAGTGTCAAATTAAAATAGGGTCCTACTATCACATGTGGTGGACATGTAAAAAATTAAGAAATTCTGGAATAGAATACATGAAGAGATACAAAGATAATTGGTTTAAATTCCATGTACTCCGGAATTTTACTTACTTAATATGACCTCAGTTTAGGAATAGAAAAGGAAAGAAATACTGGAGACTTGTTGTATTTAAACATCAGCTCGAGTTGTCTTGGCCAGACCTGGAAAATTGAAAACAACACCTAATTAGAGATGGTTGGGAAGATAGTGGAAGTGAGAGAATTGGATAAAATAACGGTGTGGATGAAAAAAATCAACAGACTATTGGGAAGGGAATGGCAACCCTTAACAATATATTTGAATAACTTAGGTGGGAAAAAAATGTAAGAACTGTTGAGGAAAACACAAATGGATAATGGTTAATATTTTGTTATTTGTGTAAGCGAAAGGGAAGGGATTGGGAAGAAGGGAATGAAGTTAGAACGGAGTTCATCGGGAGAGGAGTATGTACAGTTTATAAGAATGAATTGGTGATGTTAATTTGTATATAATATTGTACATGTGAAAAGATAAAATAATAAAAAAAAAAAGAAAGTCAAGTTTCGTTGGCCATATCTGCGGATTTAACTTTAGTTCTAGATACTATCATTGCCCTATATAAACCCACTTCCCTATATTATTTTTAGTTAGTTCACGTTGTTTCCAGCCTCTGGAAACCTAAGGAGGACTATAATTGAGGTTTTCTTGGTGAAGATTTGTCAAGAGGGGGTTTGCCTTTGCCTGTACTTTACTCTGAAGCCGAGAGAGTGTTCTACTCCACGGTCACCCAAGTGAGTTCCATGAAACGAGTGGGGATTCCAACTCTATTCTCCAGAGTCCTTCCTAGTCCAATGTCAAACCATTTACATTAGGAGTAGAGCATCTGAGACATTGACTTGGGAGATTATCACACCCAAAAATCCTGCTGGGTATAGACATGGGATTTAAAGTAACAAATGGGTGTTATCACACTTACTTTTTCCCAGGCTGTATGCAGTCTGCAACCCCATCCCAAGCAACCAGCTGCCAGCCACACACTTTGGGTATAAGAAGGGCTGCCTGATGATGGGGTCCAGCCATTTGACCTTTTTAAATGCCATATCTATCTCAGTGGGATTTCTGGTGCAATAATCTCCTTACAAAAGAGGCCTCTTTTGATGCATTTTCATTGTTTATTAACAAGAAGCACGTGGTGTGTTATCTGAAACACGTTTTTACAGCGCCTTGTTGTTTTCCTCTTACCTTATACATTATCTTAAATTGTTCTATTGTTATAAAAAATTGGGAAATATATTTTGATCATCAGATGAAAAAAAAGGAAAAGAGGGGTAGCAATTTATGTTAATAGGAAATATGAAACGAAAAAACTCTTTGGAGATAAAAGTGGTAGATATATAGCTATTGAGATTGAGCTTAATAATGAAAAAATGCAAATTATTTGTATATATGCACTGTTAGAAAAGAATCTTTTTTTCATGAATTAAATGAAGAAATGTTGACAATAAATGGCCATAATGTAATATTGGTGGGGGATTTTAACGGTGTATTGGTTCCTCAGAGAGACAGAGAGTCAAAAAAGAAGATAAAGAAACAACAGGGAAAGTTACCTAGAAGATGTTTTGAAATGTTAGAGGAACAAAATATGGTGGATGTATGGACACAATTATATGGTCAAAAAAGGGATATACTTACTACTCTGATACACATCAATCAAGACCTAGAATTGATATGTTTTTCGTAACAAAAAATTTAATACCAAGGATTAAAAAAATGGAGATAGAGCCAAAACTAATATCTGATCATAATTTGATAGAATTAGAGATAAAGTGTAAACATCAAAATAAAGAATGGATCCGGAAATTAGATGAAAATCTAATTAAAGATGAGAAATTCGTAGAAAGGTTGAAAGGTGAAATCAAGTTATTCTATAAGAAAAACAACACAAATGACATACCCATGAAGACAATATGGGATACGGGTAAGACAGTAATAAGAGGATTATTGATAAAAGGGCCTTTGAGGAAAAAATGATTAATGAAAAAATTTACAAAACAAACAAGAATTGAAGAGATTGGAAGAAAAATTAGAAAGAAATATAAAAAATAAAAAATTGAAGAAACAATATGTAATATTAAAACAACAGGTACAAATGCAGAATATAGAGGAAATAGATAAAAAATTAAAGAGGATTAAACAAAAGAATTTTGAAGGAGCCAATAGAGTTGGTAGGTGGTTGGCTTATAAGTTAAAAAAAAGAAAGAGAGAAGAAACTGATAACAATAATTAGATATAAAGATAAGATAACAAATAGACAAGAGGATATTTTAAAAGCATTCAGAGAATATTATGCAAAATTATTTAAAGAAAAAACAGATAACATGGAGATTGGAAAACAAATAGAAGAATATCTAAATAAAAAAGGATAAAGGAAACTACACAAGAACAAAAAGAAATGATTAATAAAGAAATTACGAAAGAAGAAATACAACAAGCAATAAAAGCTGAAAAAGAAAATAAAGCCCCTAGTCCAGATGGATATACAGCTTTATTTTATAAGATCGTCCAAGATGAAATTATTGAAATGATGCATGATATGTTTAACAAAATACCGAATGAAGGTAAACCTAGGTCATGGGAATCTGCTAACGTGATAGTAATACCAAAGGAGGGAAAAGACCATACTGATGTGAGAAATTATAGACCTATTGCACTAATGAATACTGATTACAATATATATTCATGGATATTGGCTAATAGAATAAAGAATATACTGAAGACATATATAAATGTAGATCAAAATGGGTTTTTGCCACAAAGATATCTTAGAGATAATATAAGGACAGTAATAAATGCAATTGAGTACTATCACATACATAAAGAAAAAAAGGTAGCTATAGTAATGTTAGATGTAGAGAAGGCTTTTGACCAAGTTAAATGGAGATTTATGTTTGATGTATTAGAAAAGATGGGAATGGGGGGATACTTTGTTGAAAGTATTAAACAAATTTATAACCAACAAAAAATATGAGTAATTGTGAATGGTGAAAAAACAGCATACATTGATGTAAATAAGGGGACTTGTCAGGGGTGTCCGTTGTCTCCCTTATTATTTATTACAGTGTTAGAAGTACTAAATAATTCAATTAGAGAGAATAAGAAAATAAGAGGACTAAGGATAAAGGGACATGAAATTAAATTGAAGGCATATGCCGATGATATCGCTTTGATAGTGGAAGATCCTATACGGAATTTGGAATATGTATTAGCAGAAATAAATAATTTTGGAAATTTATCTGGATTTAAGATAAATAAATCAAAAACAGTAATGTTAATAAAAAAATCTAAGAAAAAATGAAGAGGACGAATTGGCAAAGAGATCTGGCATTCAAAAAGAAAAAAGTAAGGTATCTGGGGATATGGATATCAGAGAAAAATACCAATTCGTATGAAAACAATTATAGATCCATGTGGCAAAAAGTGTGTATGGACTTGAAAAAATGGGATAAACTAAATTTATCACTTTCAGGAAGGATCGTGGAGATAAAAATGAACATTCTACCTAAATTAATATTTTTGTTTATGAACCTCCCAATTATTACAAATAATAGAATATTTAGAGATTAGAATAAAGAATTGGGAAAGTTTGTGTGGAGAGGCAAAAAGGCCAGGATTAAATGGATAATATTTAAAAGAATCTAATAGGGGTGGATGTTCACTACCAGATCTTAAATTGTATTACTATGCATGTTCTTTGTTATGGCTTCAAAACTGGATCAAATTGGATAAAACTAATATAACAGATTTAGAGGCGGTCAAATTGAAATATGGTTGGCATGCCTATTTAGAATATGGAATGGAAAAAACTGATAAAGAATTTAAAAACCACATAAAAAGAAGATCATTAATGCAAATACGGAAGATAATTAAAGGAAAGTTATATAGTGGGATTCCATTATGGGTATCGATTCAAAATACCTTTTTTAGTGGAGAAGTAAGGAAAGATAAACAACTGTGTTATAAGGAGTTATTAATAATAGATCCAAAGGGAGAAATAAAAATAAGGTCAAAGGAAGAATTAGAGACAAGTGGAAAAATGATAAATTGGTTGGAATATTATCAAATCAAATCTAAATGTAAAGAAGATATGAAATAAGGTGAATTTGAAATTCAACAAAATATTATCGACAAAATTATATGGGGAAATGATATGGGGAAAGTATCTAAATTGTATAAAATATTGATTCATAGTGAATTAGAGTTGGAAACGGTGACGGAAACAATGATAAAGTGGGCTCAAGAAATTGGACATGTCATACCATTTGAAAATTGGAAAAAAGCATGGATGCAGTCAAATAAATTTACATGCTCCCAAGATTTAAAAGAAAATTATTTAAAAACAGCCAATAGATGGTATTACACCCCATTGAGACTTTCAAAAATATATGGAATACAAGAAAATTTATGTTGGAAATGTAAAAAAAAAAAAATAGGGTCCTACTATCACATGTGGTGGACATGTAAAAAAATTAAGAAATTCTGGAATAGAATACATGAAGAGATACAAAAGATAATTGATTTAAAATTTCCATGTACTCCAGAATTTTATTTACTTAATATGACCTCAGTATTAGAAATAGAAAAGGAAAAAAAAAATACTGGAGACTGGTATTATATTTGATAACATCAGCTCAGATTGTTTTGGCCAGATATTGGAAACTGAAAACAACACCAAATATAGAGGAATGGTTGGAAAAAATAGTGGAAGTGAGAGAATTGGATAAAATAACAGTGTGGAATAGAAAAAAATCAACAGACTATTGGGAAAGAGAATGGCAACCCTTAACAATGTATTTGAATAATTTAGGAGGGAAAAAATGTAAGAATGTATGAGATAAAAACATAAATAGATAATGGCTAATATTTTGATGTTTGAATAAGCTAAAGGGAAGGAGATTGGGAAGAAGGGAATAGAAGTAATAATGGAAGTTCATGGGGGGGATGTATGTATGTACAGTTTATAAGAAATGAAATTGTGAGGTTAATTTGTATATCATATATATTTTACATATGAAAAAGATAAAAACAATAAAAAATAAAAATATAGAGAGAATCCTCTGTTGGGGCTAAAAGCGTGGGCACTGAAGGCCCAAGATGACGGTGACTGTGAGGACAAGCCTGAAGGAAGGAGACTCTGCCTTCCATAACTGCCATCCGCCGGCCTGAGAGGAAGGAGACTCCGCCCTCCATAACTGCCATCCGCCGGCCTGAGAGGGAATTCACCAGGCAGGTCCAGCTCCAGCAGGGCCAGCCTGAAGGAAGGAGACTCCGGCCTCCATAACTGCCATCCGCCGGCCTGAGAGGAAGGAGACTCCGCTCTCCATAACTGCCATCCGCCGGCCTGAGAGGGAATTCACCAGGCAGGTCCA
>NC_056524.1:179580722-179612582 GCF_019175285.1 Sceloporus undulatus
AAGCTCTGAGCAATATTTATGATAATTTCAGAAACACTGGCATATCTTCTAATTAAACCCCAAAGCAATGTGCTATTAGTGTTGTTGTAACTACCTTTAACACATTACTTTCAGCTCTGTAGATTAAATAGGCAATACCCATGCCTCAACTGGGGGGGGGGCTCATTCGTTAGTATGAGCACACAGCCCTTCTCAGGTCATGGCCACACATAGAAACGAAAGGAAAATGCCAGATCCTCCAAGAATGGGTGCTTCTCTGAACTTGTACAAGAAGTAGAGCTATTGTCTTGCAACACAGAACACTTCACTTATGTGGTTAGTCTTTTGGTGCTGCTTCTATATCTACTCTGAGTCTCCAGATTTTTTTAGTCCCTGTGGAAGTTGTCAGGGACAGCAGAAGGACAAAAGAAACTGTATGACATTGTAAGCAACTTCACTAATATCATCATCAATTTCACATACTGGTGGCGCATGGGTTAAATGCCTGTACTGCAGCCATTCATCAAGACCACAAGGTTGCGGTTCAAGACCGCAAAAGGGCCCAAGCTCGACTCAGGCTTGCATCCTTCCGAGGTCGCTAAAATGATACCCAGACTGTTGGGGGCAAATTAGCTTACTTGCTATTAGCTTACTTGCTGTTCACCGCTATGATCTTTGGATAGCGGTATATAAATAAAACAAATTTATTAATTTAATTACTGTAGGAACTTTCCTCATCATTCAGCTCTCACCGCAGTTAGGCTGGTTGATTCCGCGAACACAAGCCAGAAAAGTACCCAAGGAAGCCGGTAGTTGTTGTGTAAGAGCTGATGGTAGTAGCTCCAGACCAATCTGTCCATGGAGTATTGGAACCAGATGAAAGGAGAGCATGAAGTTGATCATCAGTTGGTTCAAGAGGTACTAAACAATCAGAAATCAAGTACAAGAGCCAGCAAGAATAAACAAAGACTAGTCAGTCTGAGGCCAAAGAAGCATGAGAGCCAGATTTCCACAGTCAGCCCGATAAAATGGTTGAGAACAAGGAGATACAGAAGAGCTGCTGGGAGATTTATGGCCAGTTATCTCAACAACACCGAAAGTCTAATTAATTAACTTCTCAGATTTAACCACTGATGGGCGTGTGCTTCTCTTGGTTGTTCAATGAAGGATGGGTGTGTGTTAATCTTCAGCATCTTCAACTTCTGCATCTCCTCTTGGGTGTAGGGTAACCCACTGCCCCATCCCCATCTCTCAGACTCAGAGACAGTCCACTATCAGGAGCTGCCTCTTTTAGTAAGCTGCCACTCTCCTCCTCAACTGAGTCATTCGGAGTGAGTTACGACACCTAGCCAGACATCCTTCAGATCTCTTCAGTGTCTTTGCCTCAGTGTCTATGCTCTGGATGTTGTGAGATGGATATGGACATGCCTTCTTTTTTACAGTAACAGTGGGATACGTAAACTTCAGGGGACCATCTCTGCTGCTGGTTGCCTCACCTGCCCCCCCCCCCAAGCAATGAAGTGGTTTGTGGCCAAAGACACAGTGTGAACTGCAGGTATTGATCCACACAAGTTCCAAGGGGATTTTTTTGATCCAATATATTTAGGAATTGGAAGAAAAACCCAACCTATGGAAGGGAATAAAATGTTGCCACTGAATAGTCTGAGAACAAAAAACATCACTTGTTTTGTTTTTTTATAAAAACAAAAACACCGAGAGGAGTCAGCAAATACCACAGCCACCATTCTGCATGGGGTGGGGCTGGGGGCTGGTTGCAGATTTAGATATGTGCAATTGAGTTAGAAGAAGGAGATTTCAGTGACACATCATGCTCAAGAAATGTATCCCCTAAAAATGCTACACAGAAAGTCAGGGAGCTGTTCATTGGATGAACTGTGGCTTGCAGTTTCCTCCAGAACTGGACAGAGGCACAGTCCATGGCAGGCCAAAAAAGGCTGAACCTAAATCCATTCCTCTGAAGGAATAACATTTACAGTGGCTCAGGACACAATGCACATAGATTATATATATATATAAAATGACATGTTTAGTTAACTTGAATTCTAGTGCTTTTTTATTGCTTCAAAATGATTATATTATATTGAAGCAATAAAAAACCACTAGAATTCAAGTTAACTAACAGTCCTTTTATCCAGGTCAGATAAACTGGAGAGGAAAGAAAAATAATAATATAAATATAATAATAATAATAATAATATATTGCAGTTTTGTCTGCTAGACTAACAAGCAATAGGAACAGAGTTTTCGTCTTAGAAATGAAAATTAGTTTTATGCAACAAGGCTTGTGATCATGATATATGTACTTTTCTTTAAAACTTCTAGTTATCTGTTGTCATCAACATTTGACTCATTTTTATTACCCTTTGTGTGTGACCATAAACACCTGGAATTCCTATTGCATTCCTTCATCAACACAATCATGGCAAGCATCATACTGATATCATTGGGAGAAATATCTGTTCTCAGGGCATAAGAATATTTCAGATGTGTTTTTCTGAAAGTCGCACAAAGGACTTTTATGTCTAAGCTTGGCTACAGTAACGATCAATTATCTGATGGTTGGTTTATGTGCTTTTCATGGAGAATTTCTTCTCCTGAGTTCCTTCCTAAAAAAAGAAAGAAAAAGGCAAAGTCAAACTAAATTCAGACAAGACAGAAAGAAATGGCTTTTATTTAAGATAATACAGCGTTAGCCATGATAAAATATTGGTGCATGCAGCAATCTGAAACCTCAAGGGTCTTGGTCATACCACAAAGTTACAGTCCCAGAGATAATCTGGAAGGCCATACAGTAGTTCAAGGAGCCAGAAAAATGTAACAGATGCCCTTAAACCAACCAGACTAACAGAAGATACATTTCAAATCTTTAAAGTAAGGAGTTAATTAGTATCTGTGACACTTCTATCATGGTACTAAACGACAGATCTGAAGCAAGAATGTTTTGTTGCCTCCGTCAGTCAAGATGCACTCCCTTCCATACAGAAAAGCCAATAGTTGAATCTGACTTCGCTATTGGTGACAACATAGGACTTCCCACTCCTTCTGTGGGCAAGAACCAGATTAGGGGCAGAGGACATGCCACAGGGCACAAGCAGCCTTCTTCATTCTTCACCTCTCAGCAGCCATCTCCTCTGCCTTACCATGGGGCTGTTGAACTGACAAGAAAAAATATTCATTTCCCACAAGTCTGCTTCAGTTCTTGTAGTGCCCCATGGATATACTTACTTGGAAATAATCTGATTAGGGAGTAAACCTACAATGAAGAAAGCCTTACTTGAAGAAATGAGGTTTAATCTGCACTGCAGAAATAACACAGGTTGACAACCGTTTTAATTGCCATGGCTCAGTGCTATGTAATTCTGGATTTGTAGTTTTGTAAGACATTTAGCCTTCTCTGACAGAGTGTCTAGTATTCACACAAAATATAAAATCCCAGAATTCATAGGATGGGATGCAGTTGAAACAGTGCCAAACTGTACTTTTTTTCTGCAGTGCAAATTAGACCTAGTTTCAAGTGATGTTCATATAGTTTGTCTAATAAGATCAATTCCATTCACTGGAAAATATGTTCCTCAAGTGAGATTTGGAGGAATAGAGAGTCAATTTTGTCTGAGTTCATTCATCATATATCTGCAAATTTAAAAATGTGCATATTTTTAAATTGTTTATAATTAAATATATGTTATTTATGTATTACCATTGTTATTCCATTATTTCAATTTCTGGTTTGTATGAGCTTAAATACCATATTCTATATGTTTTTCTCAGAAAACATGCATTTCTAAACATATTTCTTCCCATAGGGCAAAGTTCTGGATGCATTTTATCTTAAAATACAAATTTTACACATAGTTTGGTACATTTCTAAGCAAGAAAGATTCAGTAAATTGCATATATCAAAGGATAATATGGTTCCTGCGTGTACAATAGTCTGGTTCATGCAGACCAGTTTGTTAGTTTGAATGTGTAACAAACAACATCCTTGTGCATCCCCAAGCCAAGTAAAAGTGTAAAGATGATGTGGTTTGAAATGGCAGGCGACTTGTATTTTGGGGCATAAAATGGTCCATTGTGCAAGACTGGAGCACAACAGATCATGAAAATCAGAATGAGCAGAACACCGGGATTTCAAGCAAACTTGTGATAGGCCACAATTTCATTTGATTTGTGTTTTGATTATGAACCTCTCAAAATTCATAAATTCCTTCATACATTAGTGGAAAAAAACTTGAAGAGTTTAAAAAAAGTAGAAAAAAGGAAATTTCAGATCTCTACAGAGACATTAACTCTTAAAACCTCATGAAATTCCAGTGACTTTAAATCCGTGTATTTGTAATCGTTTTTCATGCTGGTGAATACTTAATAGTTCTTTGTGGGCCTGCTGCCTATGTTTATTGAAAGAGTTTTTTTCTTTAACAGCTATGTGGCACATACAGTATAATCCTCTCCAAAATCGGAATAGCTGTCCCTATTGAATCTTTCAACAACAAAAATACAGTCCATAAATTTGGCAGAAATAATTTGAGATTAACAAACATGTAAATATGTGCAAAAAAAAACCCCAACCTGAAGCAGGATTTGTCCATCCTTGTATGTAATAACGTAAAGGGTAGTAATAACTGGAGAAAATTAAACTTTTTCAAAACTATCCTGATAGTACTACAATATCTACCAGAGTAACTTAGGGCACATCTACACTGTAGAAATAATGCATTTTGACATCATTTTACCTGCCATGGTGCCAATCTACAGGATGCTGGGATTTGTAGTTTTTGTGAGGAACCAGCACTCTTTGGCAGAGAAGGCTGAAGACCCTGTAAAACTACAAATGCCAAGATTCCACAGGATGGAGCTGCAATAATTAAAGTGGTGTCAAACTCCATTATTTCTACACTACTATCTCCACTTTTGCTGGCAGATTGCCATGTAGCTTTGTGCCTCTGCTTTTAAGACAACTCAGGAGGCTATGATCTTGAAAAGAAAAGGCAATGAGCAGTTCTCTAGGTCATAGCCAATCTTCTAGTCAGTGGTGATGAAGAGAAGAAACCATTAACTCTGCATCACAGGAAGAACATCTCTTCACTGAGAGCTTGCAATCTCTGTCTTACAGCTGCAGAGGCAAATTTGGAGATTAGTGCATTCTCTTTTAACACACCTTATCCCTGATGTGATAAAGGCGCATTTATTTTTAAAACGGGTTTTATCTCATTTGCCTGAGGGCGGGCCAATGCACAGAATAAGCCCGGCTGGTATCCGGGCTGCATTTGCCCAGCCCTCAGGCGAATACGATAAAACCTGTTTTAAAATAAATGCTCCTTTATCCCATCGGGGATAAGGCACATTAAAAGAGAGTGCACTAACTTCCAAATAAAATGGCCAATCTCCTAGGGCCAGGTCTGGGGCATTTTTCTTTTTTTCTTAGTCTCTTCATTTTTGTATTATTGTGCCAGATGGAAAATTCTGGAAAATTCAAAAACTGGCATGGCTTGCATGCTACTCTAGTAGCATTTTAATGATTCTAATGAAGGCAACTAGCCAACTTGGATTGCTGCTAAGAAACCCAAGGCTCAGTTCCTCCCCAAACTGGGATTATCTGAATTTGAGGCTGGTCCAAAAGAAAGCTGCCAAAAGGGCTAGAGACAGTCTCTGTAAAATACAAGACTGAGAGGTTATTTGGCTTTCCTCATTTTCTCAACTGCCTTTGAATTAAATTGTTCTGTTCAAATGCAGACCTAAAGGAGTCATGTCACGTGTGAGTATCACAGGTTATCATTCACTGACATACTCTACCTGACCCATGTGGGAAAAGAAATCCTAAGCACAACCACCATCACTTGGGTCACATAATTTTCATTTAGAGCTTTCCTTCTTTCCTGCCAAAATGGGCTCCAAATAAAAACAGCTTTTTGCACTTAATAAGTAAATCCTCTGCTCAGATTGCCTGCAGCATATTTATTTAAAATCATTTGGCTCATGTCTCATCCTTTTGAAAAATATGGAACAGTAAAAACACCATCTGTAGAGTGGAAAATCAAATACAATATGGACTAAACGGCAATATAACAGACAGATGGACTGAGACTTTGCATTAAGCTGGTTTTTTTAAAAAATGAAAAAGAAAAAACCTTTTCCCATGTGGTTAAGTTGGTGGCCATGCTGAGTGGCCATGCCCAAAACCATAGTGGCTGGGAGATTCTGGATGTTGTAGTCCCCAAATACAACTTTTCCAAGCTCTATTGGTGACCTTCTCATTTTCTTTTTGTTTACAAGAATGGCCTTTCTATTGTACTCTTCCAACCATTTTTAAATAAAATATTAACAGCAGATATGATTGAATGTCAGGGGAAAGCATGTAGGTGATATCTTCAATAGCTTTTCTATCTTTCTAGCTAAAAAAACTAATGAGGTGTTAGCCATGTCAATCAGAAACACGCTAAGATCTCTGGAATCTTATGAATTCCATAAGCTTCCTAGGGAAGAACATCCTAAGCAGCTGCTGTGAGTGTAATACTTAACAGCTGAACAGGGCTTAGAAGCAAATTATTAAACACTAAATCAAGGGTGGTGCCCAAGGACTTTTTTTTTCTGGCTCTACTAAGCCATGTGCACAGGGGGGTTAAATATGACAAAAATTGGAATTTTGTTATCCTTGGAGGTCTCTAGAACTGGAGGATTTGGGCCTTAAATGGTGTACATGGACACAAACACACCCATATCTAAGATTTTTTTAAAAGAGAGAAGAAGTTGATTTCTTACCATTTGCAGGATGTATGAAAACCACCACACACACACACTTTCAGGCCTTGTGTGGCCCTTAGACAGTGGCAGACCCTAAGGGTGGTGGCACCACCGCTCCTCAAACATTTACTTTTGGCATAAATGGGCCTGCTGCATTCACCTGCTTCCCTTTAAAATGCTTTAACAGATCGTGGGAGTGGGTCAAAGCTCAGTGGGAGGAAAAAGGAGCTGCCACAGAATTTTTAAAATTAAAATTTCAAAATTGAAAATTTAATTTTTATTTTATGAAATAAAAAAAATTTAAAATTTTATTTTAAAACATCATATTTTAACCACATCTACACTATGTATATGTAAATAATTTAGGTTGTGTGTATGATATTGTAATGTGAAGGTACAATTTTAATTTTGCTAGTTGCTTGTGTCACAACTATTAGCATTGCATTCAGTGGCATATGGGAATGATGATTTACGAGTAACATTAGTGCAAAAAAGCATTACTAAGGATTCTGTAGGGTGTGAAATGGGAGGCAGTCAGATGGGCACAGGATATGGGAGAAACAATCTATATGGAAGAATGGGAAAGGATCTGGAAAAAGAAAATAAAACATACGCTGAATTACAACATGAGGGAAAATGTTTATAAGATGGCATTTTACACTGGCTAAATTGGCAAAAATAAACCAAAATAATCAAAATCAGTGCTGGAAGTGTAAAGAAGAGAAGGGAACTTTTCTTCACATATGATGGTCCTGCTCTATAGCCCAAAGTTTTTGGTCCCAAATACATAAGGAACTAGAGGAGATCTTACAAAAAAAAAAAAACCACAAGAAAGATCCCAAAATATTTATTTTAGGAATAATAATTAGAAAAAAAGTGTGGTAGGAAATTATTCTACCTTCTAGTTGCGGCCAGAACACTCTATGCTTCCATGTGGAAGACTAATAAAACACCCCAAATATCAGAATGGTACGAAAAAATATTAGACCTTATTGAAATGGATAAATTGACAAGTTTGTTGAGAAATAAATCAGATGACAAGTTTAATGAAGAATGGTTGACAGCGATAAATATAATACAGGACAAATTATTACAGAAAGGTAATCCAAAATAATTCAAAACAAGACATGTTATAATATATGAGAATTTTGCTAAAGATGATTCAAGGAAATGAAAAATTAGAGATATAAATTTATGTTAAGTATTGAAAAAAGGAACTGTATAAATTAATCTTACAATATATAAAATTTAGGTAAATATATAAATACAAAATATATATGGAAATATAGATACTACCTTTGCATAAGAATTAGACAGTTAGATTAAGAGATGAAAGATTAAATTCTAATCACAGGAAATTTTAGATTAGTCACTTGGAAATCTGTAATGTCTAGTAATATTTTATCATTTGTACTTTTCGGTTTGTTTGTTTGTTTGTTCTACTATATGCATATGTATGCGACGTTCGATGTATCTTCTCTTGTTGTTGTTTCTGTGGGTGCAGGTTGCTTCTGGGTTGTTGTTTTTTTGTATTTGTAGATGATGTACGTACATTATTGTATGTTAAATAAACTAAAAAAAAAGAAATATGAGGCGATCGGGGAAGGGGGTTGACACCATGAGTTACTGTACCGGGTGACAACAACCCTAGGGATGTCACTGCTCTTAAGAGAGTCTTCAGGGCCAAAGACTGGCCCCAGGACCATTAGCGGTTGCCCACACTTGCACACAATCAAAGGATTTGTTTCTTGTTTGGAAAAAGCACCTTGCTTTAGAGGAGAGATTTCTCTCCTGGAAGCTTCCAGAAATGCAATTTCTCCTTTCTGAAGAATTTTTGAGTTGTAAAAACATGATTTGATGGCTATGCTGAAATTTTGCCTCATTTTGAACCTATAACTCACCCATGTCATACGTGGCTTTCAGCATACACTGAAAGCTGCGCAGGGAGAAGGGGTGGCGCATCCCATAAGGATGAATGGGGTGCACCAGCATGGCACGCGCGTGCCGCCGTGCCACCATGTACACGAGTCCCATTCATTTAAATGGGGCTCGAGCATAGGTGGTATTTGCTTTACGCGGGGGAGTCTGGAACGGATCCCAGCATAAAGTAAGGGCGCACTGTATATTCATTGATACAGTGTTCCTAAATAGCCTAATCAAGATCAGTTGGTCTTCAAATGTTGCTAACCTATGTGGCCAACTTGTGGTCCTGCAATTTTCAGTAATTTTCACCACTGGCTATGCTGGCTAGAACTGATGAGTGCAACAGTACAAGTACATATGTAGGGCCACAAATCCATCTGTGTTTCAAACATAGTTTAGCATGATATAAATGAGCTGTGACAACCCCAATGACACTTAGAGGACACGCATGCTCCTCTACTCCCATTCAGAGAAGTTTCAAAGAAAGAAGGAGCTTCAAAGCTTTCCCTTTTGCTTAATCCTAATTTGTCTTAACCAATGAGATGCAAGTAATATTAACTACAGATTGTTTAAACTACGATTTAAAAATGGGTTTTTTTTAACAAATCATAGTTAATGCTAATGACAGTTTGTCAGTCTGGATCACACTGCCAAACCAGAAGCAAAATGTCTCAACTCCTTCTCTCAGCCTTGTGGGAAGGGGAAAGGGGAGAGTGTGAGTGTGATACAGTGGGCCCTTGGTATCTGCTGGGGTTTGGTCCCAGGACCCCCCCATGGATACCAAAATCTATGGATGCTCAAGTCTCATTAAATTCAATGGGAGAGTAAAATGGTGTTCCTTATACAGTATAAAATAACAAAATCAAAGTTTGCTTTTTGAAATGTATGTATTTTTAAAATATTATCAAACTGTGGATGCTTTAATCTGTGGATAAAAAAATCTGTGGATACAGAGAGCTGATTATATTTGTCTGGGCTCATTCTTATTGCACTAAATTGTTTAGTATAATGTGCAAATGTGGCTAATATAAGAGACACCACTCACAACCACACCACTGGTAATCGGTTGGCAAAAGACAGGAGAGTCTAAAAGTTGATTTATTAAGTAGTATCTTGTGAAACTGCAATTAATAGGTAAGATCACTGAGCCCCATGGTTTATCTAAATTTTAATTTTGTTCAGCTGTTTCAAGTGTCCATCCAAGTAAAAACAAATACACACAAAAACATAGTTTTTTGTGGGTTTTTCGGGCTATGTGGCCATGTTCGAGAAGAGTTTCTTCCTGATGTTTCGCCAGCATCTGTGGCTGGCATCTTCAAAGAACGAAAACAGTTTCCTAATCTGAAGAGCCAAACATTCTGAAATAAAACTGCATCCATCAGCCCCACAGATTGCATGCAATATTTTACATCTCCTTCTCTTGCTAGTCTGTTGCATTTCTTTCATGCCCAAAGAAAGAAGCAAGGGAGAGCATGAGAAGAATCCTAAAATTCGTCTGCACAAGAAAACTGCAGAGACCAACACAGGCCAAATTAAAAGCCCACCAAGTCATTGCTGAAAGCCAGTGTGGAGTGTTGAACTAAGACTCTGGGAAACCAGAGTTGAAACTCCTGCTCAGCTATGAAGTCATAGAATAAGCTGGAAGAGACCACAGGTGCAATCCAGTCCAACCCCTTGCCATGCAGGAACACACAATTTAAAAAACCCTGACAGATGGCTATCCAGTCTCTGTTTAAAAACCTCCAAAGAAGACGATTCCACCAACCTCCAAGGGAATGTGTTCTACTGTCAAACAACTCTTACTGTCAGTAAGTTCCTCCTTATGTTGAGCTGGAATTCCACAAGATGGAAACCTACAGGATGACCATGCACAGCCCAAACTATCTTTGACTTAATCTACACTGCAGAAATAATGCAATTTACCACCACTTTAACTGCCATGGCTCAACACAATGGAATCCAGGATTTGTAGCTTTGTGAGATATTTAGCCTTCTCTGTCTGAGAGCTCTGGTGCCACAACGGACTACAAATCCCAGGGTTCCATAGCACTGAACCACGGCAATTAAAGCAGTGTCAAACAGCATTATTTCTGCAGTGCAGATGCAGCCTTGGCTTCAAAGGAAGGCAATGGCCACCCAGTCTCCAAACAAATCTTGGCAAGAACTTCCCCCAATAGGTTTATCTTAAGGCTGCCATAAGTCAAAAACAACCTGAGGAGGACAACAATAACAAGTCATTGCTAAGACAAACACCAGAAGAAGTCAGAAAGGCCTCACTAATAGGATGTAAGGCAACATTTTTGTTTAACATCTACAGGAGTCATGCAGCGAACTGCCTGTGTGCCTCAGGACTGGGAGTTTTCTCCTCCAGTTTCCCAACAGAAGCCCACTGTGCCATAGATCAAGCTGCCAATATTCCTGTCTGGAATACAAGACAAGCAAACCATGATTTATACTACTAGTCTGAAGGATTGTGGGAGTTTAAATACAAAGCTTTTATAACCAGCAGCAGCTCTAGACCTTGCCATTCCCAAGGGCATGTTATTTTAGCCAAAATATTTGCTTTGGAGTAAAGAATGCTGTGATCCACAAACTTTTTTTATTGTTCATTTTAGTACTGAAATGTTTATGCTTTCTGAATCCATCCCATTTTCACTTACAAGAAACCTAGGAAAATAAAACCAAGGAAGCATTTCATCATTCAAACAAATTATCCCACCATACATTTAAACATTATGGCTGCTTGTAAGCTAAGGCGCGATATAGACTGGAGCTTTGCACTGGCCTGGCCACATACTAGGGTTGCCCGGGGGTGGAGCACTCACACGCCCCGCAATCCTAGTATGTGGCGGCACCATAATCATGGCAGCCTCCCATCTACATGTGGGCCACCATGATTACATCATGCACATGCCGCGTCCAAATGCCCCAGCACATGTGTGATGTCTCTGTGCCACCCCAGGCCATTTATGGCAGTCTGGCTGCAGCACGAGAAGGAGCTCCAAAATGGAGCTCTTTCTGGGCACTCGCCTCATTCCCGCAGCCTCTAAATGGCTGCAGGAACAATGCTGGGGAGAAAGGGGCCGAGCAGCCCCTTTCTCCTATGGCTGCAGCTCCTGGGGTGTCCAGGAGCATGAAGCCCCAAGGACACCACTTCTCCATGGTCTGAAAAACTCCAGATTGGGACCGCAGAGCTGCAAGTGAGGCTGCCCTGCCCCCACCGGGAGTGAAAAGGGGCGGGTGCAGCCTGCCCCAAAAGGGTGGTATGTACCGCACCATAGTTACACAAATGTTGGCACTGAAAAATACCCATAGTATCTAACACAGTGGATCAATTATTTCTATATACCTGCAATGATAAGAGGTGAAGAGTAACAATGGTTTGATGAAAGATCAACACAACACATTGTCTGTTTCTACAGACTTGATATGGTACTAATCTAGCAAGCCTACAGAGAGCTGATCAAAATTTGTGAGCATTTAGGGGTGTAACTGCACTACACATTTATACATACTCGTAAGTTTTTCTGTCATCCTGGAAAAATGTACATACTATAGCTAATGGTTAATCTTAAAGTGCCATAGATATGTGAGACACAGAACTCTCAGCATCCACATCACAATACAATCTGAGCTTGGAAAAGTGACTTTTGGAGGCTACAATTCCCAGGATTCTTTGGAAGAAACCACAAGCTAGCAAAAATTTCTAACCAAAATATACTGAAAGATTCAAGTCCATATTTGATTTTACTTGGAAGAGAAAGTGCACACATGAACAAGCAAAAAAGCGTAATAAAAAGCAAATGACCTTACAGAACAAACTCTGGCTTCTCAGCAAGCTTCAGGGCTTCATGCATGCCTGCAGCAGACAGCTTACGGTTGATATTCCTATATCTGCATTGCAGCAGATTGCGATAGGTTGTCCTCAGATCCCGGTTGAAAAAGGCATATATAAATGGGTTAATCAGAGAGTTTGCATAACCCAACCACAGAAATGTCCTCTCAACCCACAATGGGATACAGCTGCAAGACGTCCCACAGATAAAGGGTCTAGCAGTGGAAAGTATGAAAAATGGCAGCCAGCACACAGTGAAAGCTCCTACAATAATCCCCAGGGTGGTGGCAGCCTTCTGCTCCCTTTTGAAGATGGAAATGTTCTTCCGTTCATGCTTAAGCAGCCGCGAAAAATTGGTGCACTCTTCTGATTCCTTGTGTAGTTTCACAATGCCATTTGCAGAAGCGATACCCTCATTTTCTTCAGGCCGTGGGAAGCCACTAAACTTGTGTTTGGCTGCACTCTTCTTGGCAGCCTTGTAGATTTGATAGTACATGAAAAGCATCACCGACATGGGGATGTAAAATGCCACTGCGGTGGAATAAATTGTGTATCCAAAGTCTTGGCTGATCAAGCAAACTTTGTCATCATTTATATTTTGAGCCCAACCAAAGAGAGGTGGGAGAGTAATGGAAGCTGACAGCAGCCACACACAAAGGATCATTTTAGCCATACACTTCCCATTTTGCCTTACAGGATAGGTGAGAGGCCTTGTTATGCCAAGATACCTGGAAGGATGGGGGTAGGGGAAAGAGAGAGAGACAGAGAGAGCTGTGTTAATGTTCATTTCCTAACAGTTTGTGGAGAAAACCTTATCTGTGCCAGAAATGCTGTGGGAATCCCATAATGAATAATAACAAAAAGCAACCTGATCTGCTAATAAATTATTTGGGGGTGGGTGGAGAACAGTTTACAGGTCATGCAAGTGTGGCTCGTTAAATATACAGTGCTACAATCTACAGTGGTCTTGAAATGGCAACTAGAGGTTCAGCTTGTGTGCTCTTATTTAGCTCTGGCCAAAGAAGGTGATTGCTGTGAGGAAGACTACTCCGACCCCAGTGACTTTTTGCAGCAGTAGGTCAGAGAAAATCAGGCCATGCTTCCTAAGACCTACAGAAAACTCCCAGGGCAGGCTTGCCTGCTGTTCTAAACAACTAAGATACTCTGTTCTTGATCATCTTTGCTAGCTGTGGATTTCTTTCAGTTCTTACACTGCATTCACACTACGGAAATAATCCAGTTTGACACCAGTTTCACTGTCATGGCTCAATTCTATAAAATTCTGGGAACTGTAGTTTTGTGAGACAGCCTTCTCTGTCAGAGAGATCTGGCACCATAACTACAGTTCCCAGAATTCCATAGCATTGAGCCAAGGCAATGAAAGTGATGTCAGACTTTCTGCAGTGCATATGCAGGCTTGTCTCTACCCCACCCTTCCCAACTTAACAGCAATAGTGGCCAGTGTCTCCCATGTCAGTGGGGCATTGCACCTACTCTAGCTTTTTCTCTGAAAAAAGGAAGTTTGAAAGTGGTGAAACGTATCCCCAATATTGATTGAGCATTTTGGATAGTCCTTCAGACTAAAACCAAAAGATCATTGCATTGATACAAGCGACAACCAGCATAACTGCTTTAATGGGAATCAGGTCTGGCACCAGGGAATTCCTGGCTCAGGAGGGATCTGAACCAAGGTTTTTAAAGGGCTAAACTCGACACTTTGCTCTACGTTTAAGTGTAATCATATGGCAAAATGCTACTTGAGTGCATAAAACTGACTGCAAGTCCATTTGTTTGTTGCATTTTTAGCCTGCCATTCTACTGAAATACAGAGCTCGAGGCAGGTAACACAGTTAAAGACAAATTCAAAAATACCCACAACAAATTACTCAATAAAACTCTCACAATAATTAAAGCCCTTCCAGAAAAGTTCATCAGGAAACATGCAATCCCTTAGGGGTTGTTCTCACTTACGATTTACAACGATTTAAAATACACCGTTTCCGTTAAATCCGATTCAAAATAACACGGGTGTTATCCCACATTCCAAATTGCTTTTTTTCCTTCGTTCTCATGTACCAACTGAATCGCTGTAAATGATCCGCTTTAGTTCCTATTCAAGAATGAATTGGTGTATATATAACCCGGGTTTAGCATTATTTCTTTTGCACTCGCCTTTTTCAGCTGTCAATCAAAGCGACGTCATCATGACGTCACATTAATTCGGAGTAACATACACCGATGTAGCCTGTACCTGCGCCCCCACTACCTGGCCGTTTTTAATTAGTTATAAATTTTGTGGGTTTTTTTTAAAAAAGAGCCAATCAGGAGGCGCTTATTCGTCCTCTTCTGTGTCTCCCCATATTAACTGCCATAACTCAGTGCTAGGGAATCCTGGGAATGGTAGTTTATTATGGCACCAGCACTCTCTGGCAGAGGAGGATAAATGTCTCACAAACACAACAAACACAACCATCCCATAGTTCCTCTGGAAAGATTCGCTTTGGCCCCCCCATGGGGAGAGACTCTTTGGGGAAGATTGCTCCCTGGGCTGTCTTGGGAGCCATGAAGCAGGGGTTTCCTGCAAAACCCATCCCATAGTTCCTCTGGAAAGAGCTTTGGTTCCCCAAACAAATATACATTCATATGCATATATATACATGCATGCAAACACACACACACAAATATGTATGTGTATATATACCTATATGTTTGTGTGTGTATGTGTTTATATATATATATGTGTGTGTGTGAGTATTCATATATAAACATGTGTGTGTGTGTCTGTCTGTCTGTCTATCTGTCTATCTATAGTGTGTGTGTGTGTGTGTGTGTGTGTTTGCCAAATCAGATCAAGGAGGAGAAGACTGTGAGTTTAAGTGGCTAGAGACTCTGCATCCAAAGCCCAGGGTTGGAATACACACACACACACACACACACACACACACATATCCAGGGTTTCCTATGTCTCCCCAGATTCCGTTTGGGAAAGAGAGAAGGAAAAGCTCTATTTCCCCCAAATCGCTGTGCATCCAGCCCCTCTCCTTTACAAATGGTGTTCAATGGCTCTCTTCACACAGAGGGGAGGTTGCAATCCACCGGGGGAAGCCTTTAAGAGTCCTTTGACAGATGCAGGCGCTTGAGCGGCCGGGACTTCAGGCACTTAAAGTGCTGAAGAGATTAAGTGCCTGTAAACCATTAAAAAAATAAAAAAATAATAATCCTTATCTCTTAAAATTGTATGGGTATAAAATTCTTTCTAGTATAATACTATAATATTATTAGAAGCAATCCACTGAAAATACTCATTATTTATAACTTCTAATTGTAAATTTGAAAAGATGACATTTTTCTATCTGCTTAAATGAATCAAGGCATTTTGTCACTTTACAAAGTCATTCTTCTTAAAGGAGTGATGTACAAATAACCCCCCTCCATGGTTTACATTTTTTTTTTACTCACAGAAGTAGCTGTGTGTTTTTATGTTGCGGAAGAAAAGAAAAGAAACAAGTATTGTGGCACCATAAAGACTAGCTAGTTTTATTTGGTACATGCTTTTCCAATGTGGGCTACAGTCCGTGAAAGCTTATGCCAAAAAAATCTATTAGAGTGACAGAAAAGTGTTGCTTTTGGTTCACTTTTAAATGTTTTGTGATCATTTCATTTGGAGAAAAGGTGTTCACTTCACATCTATGCTCGAATGATGTTATAAATTAAACAACATGTGTTAAAATGTTTTCAAATTCCCTGCACCTCAAGACTAAAAATGAACCTTACTGACTCAAAAATCATGTCATTAAGGAACAGGTTACTTTTGTAACTGTATTAGAATAAAGGTAATGCTAGTATTTATCAGTTATAAAGAACCACAGTTTCAGAGTTTCTTTACTGACTACTTTGGCAGTTAATGAAGATGAAAGTATTTCCAGAAGGGTAGATGTGCTAACATGTTGTTGAGGAAACAATGAAGAAATCTAGTGACAACTTCAACACTGACATATTAAAATATTTAAAATGACACAAGACTTTCTTTAGGTCAGGAGTGAGGCACATCTGGATCTTCAAATGTTGCTCAGAGTACAATTCTCATTATCCCACTCAGCATGACTAATGATGTGAAGGACAATTGATACTATAATTCAAATCCTCAGCAGGGCACCACATTGGAAAAGATTGCTCTGGGTTTGAAACCGGTTTGAATTTAAAGTGCAGACATCTCCTCGAAAGCAAGTACTTGAGGAACCCTAGGAAAGGAAAAACTACATATGTTGGTGGTAGAACTATTTTCAAATACAGGTCAATCCAGACACATTTCAAGTGAGAATAAAGAAGAAGGTCAAGGAAAACAGCTCTAGACCCTCAAACATTTCTTACAATGACCCACTTTCCCAGACTTTTTTCTTTTTCTTTTCTTTTCTTTCTTTCTTTTGGTAGTTAGCCTGATGTCACCTGTTAGAAAAGTGACTAAAGAAGGGTGAAACAGTAATACTAGTAATTAATAATAAGATTTCTAGTAATTAAGGGGCTGTAGAAACAGTGGGATTGGGGCTGCAGCAATCTCACACCGTAGCTCTGATCCAGCCTCTGGAAAGCACAGAAAGGAACCACAAAAAGGAACTCCTTTTTGCACAAGGCAAAATTTTGCATTATCAGTGTTATATAATGAGAAGAACTTCATTCCTTTTGAGGTCTCACTTAACAGTTCTTAGTTATTTTTATAGTTATGGGAGTATAATTAGATTTTTTTTTTTGTAGCATACATCAGTGGCTGTAACATTCTAAAGTTGTTAAGTAGTTAAAAAGTAAGATTTTTTTTATATCTTTCAATGCAAAAATTGTACGTTTCTTTTATTAAAAACAACAATAATTACCTGTAACTATATCAGTAACTCTTTAAAAGGGGCTTAGAATTGCAATTATTTAGATTGTATTTTTTTTTAAAGTCTAAACTTCTAAGCGCTGGGAATGGTACACAGACTGATGTGGAAAAGCAGTAGGTGAAAGAATTCAACAGCTACTCTTCTGCATTACAGATGTATTGTGTTTGACACTGATCCATCCATGAATGTAAGGGATTGCTGTAGTTTTTCCTCAACTTTTTTTTAATCATTGAGACTAAAATTTATTATATCTAGAGCTCATAAACCAAAGACTTCCCCTGCCCTTGATCACAATCTCTTGTGAAATTCCTAATGACCTCTTGCAGAACCCTAAACTTCCAGGGAACACTGGTTGAGAAACCCAGGACTAGTGTCTTCAGGATCACATTCTTAACCGTTACCTTCCATACAAAATAGGTAGGGAAACACTATTATAATAAACATTATGTCTAGCCAATTTCAAACACAGCTTTTAAAAATTATTTTTAAAAAAGCTCTAATGCTCAAGGGTAAAATACAGTTAAAATATAGTCCCAGTTAAGGTCAACATTGCATATTATATATATCTGAAGTGCCCTGCAGTGCATGCTAACACATTCAAATACTTTAACAACAACAAAAATGAAAGCAATATATCCTGGCATGATTTAAAATGCATCAGATTAAGAAAGCCATGGCAGGGCTACACTCTATCTTTTCTACAAAATATGGGCATTTGAAATTAAAATTAATTTATCTACATAAAATGGCACTAAGGTGTTCCCTATAATATTTCTATTTTGGCTGCAGATTATGGTCTCTAAAGATGAAAGAGACATCAATCAGATAACCTCATACCATTCCCCTTGACATACACATTCTATTAACCTTGAAAATTAAAGATTCTACTAACATAATGTAAATCACTACATTGGAGAAGTTGCACCAAATGGCTAAGCAGAAATGTATACAGTTATCATCCACTGTGCCTCATAAAGTAAAAAATGGACTCTTCTATATGTTGCCTAGAGAGCCAATGTAGTGTAGTAGTTTGAGCACTAGAGTAGGACTCCGGAGACCAGGGGTCAAATACCAGCTCAGCCATGTAAATCCACTGGGTAACCTTGGACATGTCACACTCTCTCAGCCTCAGAGTATGGAAATGACAAAGCCCATCTGAAGAAACTTGCCAAGAAACCCCATGATAAGTCAGAAATGACTGGAAGGCACACAACAACAATATGTTGCCTACAGGATTGTTTTTCTTCCACAGTCATAGCGGAGAGGTTGGCCAGAGGACAGAGGTCCTCTGCCTTTAATACTTCTGTAGAAAAAGCCATTAACTATGGCAGAGGTAGTTTAGCATGCAGGACCAGCCCAAGGTATTCTGTGGCCTGAGACAGAACAGCAGGTGGTCCCTCCCTCAACCATGACAAAATACATCATGACCAAAAGCAGGCAAGTTATGGATTTTGAAGACTTCAGGAATTATTGAGTAGGGAGGGAGGACACATAAGCACTTCATGTAAATAAAGTGGGATTTCATAGTTGTACTACATACTAATCTAATTTCCACTAAATCAGTGGTTCCCAACCTTTTTTGAGCTAGTTTCTTCTTAGGCGACAACCCCCAGTGCTTTTTTAAATACAGTTGGACATTTGTATTTGTGGGGGATCCATTCCATCCATTCACAGCTGCATGCACACACCACCACTTTGGAATAACAGAGCTTGCCATCCATGGATGCTAAAATACATGAATGGCAAGCCCACAGATGGCGAGGTCTCACTGTATTATGTCTACTGTTCTACTGCAAATTTAGAACAACCAATCTTAGTCGCTGCTCCCTTTGCACCCACTCACCTTGGAAACAGCAACCAAGCATCTAGCTGAGCTGCTACTGAGAAGCTTCTGGCTTGTGCCAGCCTTTCACAGGTGAGAAGCTTCTTGGTCACTGCTAGACTGATGGCTCGGTTGCTACTCCCTTTGTACTCTGTCACTCTACGAGCAGCAACCAAGCAGTTGGCTGAGCAGCAACCAAGAAACCTCTCACCCATGCCAGCCTTGAGGCAAAGGCCAGTACAGACAAGAGGCCCCTGGATTACTGCTCAGCCAGATGTTTGGTTGCTGCTCCCAGGGTGACCAAGTACAAAGCAAGAAGGTTCTCCCCAGTAAAGAGGGGCTCTCAATCTTTTGGCAGGACAGAGAAGGGCACAGCAGGAGCATGTGTAGAGGCCACATGCTCTGGACTGTAGACTGGTATGGAAAGGGAAAGGGAGATATTTTAACAGGAGCTGCTTCAAGACACTCTTTCCAATAATCAACCCCAGATATTCCTTTCCAGATACATGTTTTCCCCATACAGCTTCAAGTGTTTTCCCTCCCACAAAAACATAATTTCTTCTGATATTTCCTCCCTCAGCCTGCCTGGTGAAAGAAAGCAGATGAAAGAAAGCAGGAGTAGTGTAACTCCAGCCTGCCAGCCAAGTTGTGACAAAGCTCACAAAGCTAAAGCACAGTCCCAAATTTGAAAGCTCCTTTTTGCCACCACTTCTCCCTGCCACCACATGCTCTAATTCCTTGCTCCAGTCTGTCAAATGGTGCCTCTCCCCTGCTGTCCCCTTTTCCCCTCACTGCCCCATTGACAAAGACAGTGGTTTCCTGGCACACTACACACTAGCTAACCCCTCAGCCTCATGGGGGCTCTCTTGGGCAGTTCATCACATTTTGTTTGGCACCCACACTACATCCCATTACTCATTCATATAGGGGTCATGCAGATTGACAGCTTGGAGAGGCCTCTGGCCGCTCTAGCATGGGTCGACCCCCAATCAGCTCTGGATCAAGGTGACTGGATGCTGTGTCCCCAAAGCCAGCTGCAGTCGTGAACAGGCCACCGGCTTTTTGCCGTTCCTTTTGTGGTTGGCTTTTCCCAGCCAAGTGCACTCTCTTGTGAAGGGCTTTTGAAGGGCTTTTGCTCAGAGCAAGTGAGTCACAGTAATGCCTCAAGAAGGAGTTACCAGCCAGGACCTCTCTATATAGCGATAGACCCAGTCTCTTGAACTCAGTGACAGAGCTTGAGGAACAAGCTAGGCCAACCGGGGTCTTTTACCTGGGTGTTTAATAAGCAGTTTTTTGAGGGGGGAGCTCACAGTCTTGTTTTAGTGCCTCCTTAAGATTACTGAGGATGGACAGTGAGGGAGCCGCTGCAGTCACCTGCAACACTTGTGGGATGAGGTATTCCCCACTGACAAGGTTGTCAAGTCGTGTCTGACCGTAGGGGGCGGTGCTCATCTCTGTTACTAAGCCGAAGAGCCAGCATTGTCAGAGACTACTCTGTGGTCATGTGGCCGATATGATTGCACAGAATGCTGTTTACCTTCCCACCGGAGTGGTACCTATTTATCTACTTGCATTTGCATACTTTTGAACTGCTAGTATAGTTGATGGATATTTTCTTATTGGATGATCTTGATTCTTTTCCAGTCATAACCAGGACATTTCACACCTCTCTAAAGAACAATGTAGTTACCGCATATACTTGAGTATAAGTCGGCCTCATGTATAAGCCAAGGTCAGGGTTTGGGGGCCAAAATTAAGGATCTTTATATGAACCATGGATAGGTTGAGGGTAAAAATTAGGGAGGCAGCCAAAGTAAGGAGGAAGTTGAGGGGCAAATGCCCACCTTTTCTCCCCCTCTTCAGCCCAGTTGTCACTTCAGGAGATAGCCGGACTGGGGAGGAGGCTTGAGGGGCAACCCAGGTTTTTTGGGTTAATTTTTCAGCACAAATTTCTCGAGTTATAGTCAAGTATATACAGTACTTCATGGATTCAGGAAGTGCAAATGGAGTATATTTATAAATATACATATTTGGAAACACCATAAAGCCTACTAAAATCTTTCATTGCTACCTAACCAAATTCAACCATTGCAGAAAAAAACTAAGGGCCCGAACAGACAGACCAAAATAAAGCTGCTTTGGGTCAATTTGGAGGTATGCTGTTTAAATGACGCATGCATCTTAAGCGGCCAGAGGATGCACCAAATCTGCACTCCAGTCCTTAAGATTGGAGCATGGCTTTAGCGTGGCTTTAGCGTGGCTTCCGGCCTTTTAGGATGCATGCAGCATTTAAACAGCATACCTCCAAATTGACCCAAAGCAGCTTTATTTTTACCTGCCCATTCGGGCCCTAAGCAAACCCAGATCCTGGCTCATTAAAACTCATAACAGATGCTTATAAATGTTACATATTCTCAAATTTTCAACTTTTGTTCCATTTCAATAAATCTAATTTGTATCCCTTATTTTATTATGATCATTATACCTTTCCTTACTTTCTACATTCTTCTCAACAATTACTAATGAGTCTACAATTATTTTTAATGCATCTGCTATCTCATTAATAGGTTTTGTAAATGCATATCTTGTAAATGGACGACTTTACTCTCACAGGTGACTAGGAATAAAGATAAAACAATTTATCTATTCAGTGTGTGGAGCTAATATATTTACTCCATTAATGCATTTTTAAAATTCCTTTATCTCTCATTCACACTCTTCTCATTCTTGTCTTCTACTGTTCACAGGATTTCTATTTAACTCCCTGTTATCTCACTACATGTTTTCTTCAATCCTTATCATACCACACTTTATGCCAGGTTATACCATTCAAAAACCACTGTACTTGCAACAATAGCTGACTGCTGATGCTATGTATCACACCCTTGCCAGATTTGCACTATAATAGAGTGGGCCCTTGGTATCCACTGAGATTTGGTTCCAGGATCCCCCCCCCCATTACCAAAATCCATGAATGCTGAAGTTCCATTACATATGATGGCATAGCAAAGTGGTGTCCCTTATATAAAACATCAAAATCAACATTTGTTTTTAGAATTTATCTTCAAGCCATGGATGCTTGAATCCGTGAATACAGAATCTGTGGAGGGCCAACTGTAGTGTGATTTGCAGATTTTCATCTGCATTAATGCCATTATTGCCATTTCATTTGTTCCACTTTGTGTTTCATGATTGGTTTGCTTCATTTCCCCCCCACAAATAGCCCTAATAATGCTGTCACAACACAATATCATCACTCCCCAAATCTCTCATTGCAAGAGATGGCACCATTTTTGATGCCTTTCTCCTCTGAAAAAGCATCTAAATAGTATTATACAGTATGTAACTAGTATTATATCTAGTCAGTTGTTTCAGGTTCTGCTGTTCAAAACTGCTTCGCTCATACTCATTCAGCCATAATAACACTATTACATATCAATATCTTTACAATGCACCCACCACTTCCAAGATTTTCCATTATGAAAGGTGACACAGAAGGATTAAACGGATCACACTATCCCTTGCCATTTTTGATGCCTTTCTCCTGTGCATGTGTTTATCATGCTACTCAGTTGTTTCAGGCTGTCCTGTTCAAAAATCACTTCATTGTATCCATAAAGTTATAACGCTATTACAGCATAATGTAATAGCATTATTGCGCTCTTACCTTTAAAAAAAATTTAAATGATTTTTCAAAAGTTGCACTACGATGGCAACACTGTGGTGTGAGGTACTACAGGAAAGCAGTGGAGAAATTTTTGGAAAACACCCCCATGTAGTAAAGGCATTTGAATAGTGGCTTTAAATGGTTAATGTATCAGGATTGCAGCATTATTTCGCTATTAACAGCAAATCATTTATATAGAGGGGAAAAAATCTGAAAAGGGTTTCAAAAATGTAGACCACAGAAAACACAGCTATTCTCATTGGAAGTTTTGTCCTCTGTGCCCAAGCACAGTAGTCTGAGGTTTCCCTCCAGACAATTTCTTTGGGAATCCCCATGGGAGAGACAACCAGATCACACTCACACCACACCTACTAATCAATTGTTCTCACAGTGAAGTGCAATGAGACATCCACACTCAAACTGCCTACTGGAATCATAGTGGCAAAAAGGACCATTGACAAATTATTTTCAGCATGAAACTAATCACCTTCCCAATAACTGTACAGCACAGCAGCACTGGAAGAACCACAATGTCAAATGATAAGGCTGAAACAAACACAGGACCAAACCACTGCTATGATGGTATAACAGCATGGTGTGATAAGTGCCTTCATCTCTGTCTTCAAAACTGTTTCATCCATTCAGTGAGACCATCATTCCTCCTTCATTCCAAAGCCATATATAATCTCCATCTGGCAGGGGAGATGCTTTCACAGTAGGGTTCCCCTTGACCTTTATTTCCTCATATGTGGGCTTTTGATACCACATGTAGTTTTACTCCCTAGGCAGGTGTTCTTTCTGTCTTCAGACATCTTCATCTCTGCCCACAAGTTCCCACTCACTGGTCTGTTTATTTCTCTGTTGCTCCTAACAACACAATGGCTCACCTCCCCATCTGTGCACATTTTAGTCGTCTTTC
The DNA here is from genome assembly GCF_019175285.1 of Sceloporus undulatus. Lineage (NCBI taxonomy): Eukaryota > Metazoa > Chordata > Lepidosauria > Squamata > Phrynosomatidae > Sceloporus > Sceloporus undulatus. The sequence goes on from NC_056524.1 coordinate 179,604,504, forward strand.
TTCTATCCTTCACTACAGATTATATTGAATAGTTTCCCTTGGGTAACAATACAGAGAACATCACATTGCCGATTTTGCCTTGTGACATCCAGCAGGAGAGCTGGGATGGCTTGTCGCCCAAGTCAGATAAGATGCTGTTGCCAAGAGAAACATCCAACATTACAAAACACACACCCCTAGAGTACTGGGGCTGTTTGAACAGCTGCCTTTATTTAGTGGATTGTTTCAATGGAGTACGGCTTATTGTGCAATATATGTATACCTTCTCCTTACCCCATCCGTAACTGGGTTATAACTGTACTGATAACAAGACAGACATGTAAGACATATTTTGCCAGGAAAAAATGAGCTTACTGGACAGACTGGGTCACATTCCTCAAACATCACTGCAGTTGAGTATGCTTCATGCTGAATGAACATACCTGATCTTGACAAGTAAGAAAATGTAGTTAAATATACCGTACCTTAAATCTGCTCATGCAGTATTGTTTTAGGATAGAAAGAGAAAGCAACTTGCTATGTGGATAAGGTGGATAAATATTTAGCAGAATTATTATTATTTGATTTTCTTGGGAAAAGAAGAATAAATTATATGGGATAGTTGAAGAAAGAAATATGGAGCGTGAAGTGGGAAATCTTGATAGGAAAAGCTGAAGTGGAGAATGTATAAAGAAATAATGTAATTTAACTCATGATTGATGTTTTTCAAGCAGGAGTCAGGAAGAAGTAAATAATGTCATTAAATCCATGGCTCAGATTTTTCAAGAAGGTCTTTTGACTGTAGTAGAAATATTTTTGACCTCTGAAAAGCCAGGAGAGGGGGAGAGGATAAGAGGGAAAATATATGCAATATTTTGTGCAATATTATACAATATTATGTATTGAGGTATTAAAGCTTGCTTGAAAAGAACATTTTTAAAGAATCATGCTTATGGCAAATAGCCATAACATCTGAACTGCATTTTGCTACTTAATTTTCTGATTTAGTTCTAAACTGGTTTAAACCAAAAAACAATAGTTTAAAACAAACAAAAAACGTTTGTAATTTTTTTTTGCAACCATGGTTCTTACAAACCATTATGTCCACACCTTACTTTCTCTTTCCTCTTACTTCCTCCCTTGTCCTTACATATTCTTATGCTGAATTACATTTGTTATTCTAATGTCCACACACACACTTTACAGAGAATTTCTTGTAGCTCTTCACAATCTGTTTTACCATATATACTCGATTATAAGTCAAACTCATGTATCAGTTGAGGGGTTTTGGTATGACCTATGGATAAGTCAAGGGTAAAATATGGTAGTTGCCATTGGGGCTGTTTCCAGGCTGAGCTGCTATCAGCCTGCTATCAGCAGAACTGCACAGCCTCCCCGCCACATTGTTCACCTCCAAGCAGCCAGGGGCCTTTAGCAAGAAAGAGACAGTGGCGGGTTATAGACCGCCCATTTGGGGCGGGCTGCACCCGCCCCTTTCCCTGGTGTATTGGGGCCTCAGCTGCCAGAACGGCAGCCGCTGAGGCCCCGATCCGCCGCTTTTCAGGCTGCGGGGAAGCAGCAAAATGCCGCTTCCCCACAGTCTGATAAGGGGTGTCCCTGGGGCTTCAAGCCCCAAGGACACCCCGCGACGGCGGGGAGAAGGAGAAAGGGGCCGCTTGGCCCCTTTCTCCATTGCTTCGCTGGGCGCAGCCGTCTCAAGGCTGCACCCAGCAAAGCAAAGCGCCGCCGCAAACCAGGAAGGAGCTCCGAAACGGAGCTCCTTCCTGGTCCGTGGAAAGGGCGCCCTAGGCGCCCTGGCACGGAGTGAGGACTCATGGACGGCATGCCGCCCGTGTAGGGCGGTGCGGCGTGACGTCGCATGACGGCGGCCGTCTGGAACGGCCGCCGTCATTTTTTATGCGCAGAGCGCATATTAGGGTTAAGGAGGTGCGGAAGCACCGCACCTCCCTAATCCTAGTATGCGCTCTGCACGTACCTTCATGGCGGTTTGTAACCCGCCAGTGTCTCTTTGCTGCTTCATCCTCATCCTTCTCCTCCTCTGCCTCTGTGTTGTTCACCTTTGGGTGGCCTTGGTGCTTCAACAAGTGCTCCAACCTCCATGAGTGAGGTGGAACCCTTGCTGGCCTCCCCCCTCACCTGAACTGTAGCGGCAGAGGAGGATGATGAGAAGGATGAGGATGCAGCAAAGAGAGATGGCTGCCCGCCTGAATTGTTGTCGTCGTCGTCCTCCTTCAGTGGTGCATCATTCAACTTCAAGCAGCCTGGGTGCTTCAGCGGGTGGACAGCCTTGTCTCTTTGGGCCAGATCAGGCAAGAGGGAGGCCAGCAAGGGTTCTACCTTACTCATGTGGGGCTGGAGGGACACAAGGCCAGTTGTCAAAGCCCCTAGGCTGTTCGAAGGACAGGCATTTGTCTCCCTCCCTCCTCCTGACCATGCTTGTTGCCCTCTGAAGAGCAGCCATGGTCAGAAGGACCCATGGAGGGTAATTGCTTGCCTTCCTCTCCCCTCCCAACCATGCCTATTCTCTGAAAGGCAGCCAGTGTCGGGAGGAGGCATGGACGGCAGGTGCTCACCCTGCCTCCTCTTCCCCAGTCCGGCTGTTCCTTCAGGAGACAGCGGGAATGAGGAAGTTACCATATTGATCCATGTGTAAGTCGACTCAGGGTTTTTGAGTCAATTTTGGGGTCAAAATGTTTCAACTACTGTATATACAGCAGTTTTAACTAGCCTAAAGAATTTGCTGTTGTCAGCAAACGTGACCACCATACTGATCTCTTTCAGCTCCAAATCATTCAGGCCTATTAAGGAATGGCTCCTGGAATAGGGATGAGGAAGCTGTAGCCCTTCCAGTGTTTAACCACAACTCCCATTTGCCTTGCCAGCATGATCAATTGCCAGAGATGATGGTAGTCCAACTTATGAAGAGAGCACGACTTTCCCAGCCCTGTTCAAAAGCCTATATGAGGTGAGATGTAATAACCATGGGTTAGGGTCATGATGGCAATAGCCCTCCTAGAATTAGAGTAGAACAGGTATTGGCATAACCCTAGTCCCCAACCACTACACAATTAACCTTGAAAAAGATTTATAATGCACTATTTGTACATGTATTATTCCTAGAATTCCATGTATTTTCCCCCATGGATTTTCATCTAATTTTAAATGAAAGGGCTGTTTTGGAACATAAAACCATGTCCCCTGCAAAAGAACAAAACAAAAAACAAACCAGTAGCTAAAATTAACTGAAAGCGGCATATGCACTAATTAGAAATACAGCCAGAGTTACTATCTAAAATTTGAGAACATGGGCGGCGTGGGGGGGGGGGAGGAGAGCTTTCAAATTCATTAGTAAGAAAAAGAAATGAAGAAGAAAAGAATATTTTTGGAGCGGATGTTTTCCCATTGCTGTACATGCAGCATGAAACCATATTTTCCTAAGTGCCAATTATTGCTGTATGTTCTCATTAAAACACAATAAAAACATCAGAAAGTAAATGATACAGGAGAGGAATTGTTTTTTCTTTGGGGGATGGATTCACCAAGGGGGTGGGAGTGGGTGGGAAGGCAACATGCTATGGGGCCCTAGTACAGTTTAAAATAATTGAGTGAAATCAAGATAAAATTATATATATATTGTGGTTCCATACAGAGGTCGGCCTGCGCTGAAGCAACAAAACATGTAAACTATGACTACAGAGTATTCTTTTCTTACACAAAACATTTTCATGTGCAAGAAAGGAATCTGATACATTTCCCTTTTATAGGGGCTGTCCACATGGGCCAAAAAGCCCATGTTCCCCCAGCTTCACCTCATCCTGTTTGGGTGACACACGCCAAAACTCCAGGGCCAGGATCAGGCCAGATCTTGGCAGCTAGACAGGGATCCAGAGGATCTGACCCAATCTTGGGATAAGCAACCCTTAACATAGGTCAAAGTCCATGGCAAACTACAGCTGTTTAAATGGCCCCTGTGTGCTCCTCACCTTTCTATGCCATCACACCTACTGGGAAGCTCCCTGTCTCTGTGTCTGGCATGGAAATAGGATGCTTGGCCATGTGGGTACAGCCAGGCACCCCATTTTCTACATCAGGGCTTCTCAGTAGGAGCAGCAGTACAGAATGGTTTGGAGCACACGCCCATAGTTGGTCCTCAGGCCAGCACAGGGAAGGTTGTCTGCCCAGGACCTTTGTGGCCAACCTTCTTGGTCTAAACCTAGTGGTAAAGTGGATCTGAAACTCAGTTTATGAAAGTACCATGACTTTCTGATTAGCAAAGGTACTGATGTCATCTGCCATCCCACTGCAGTCTTGACTTGGAATGAGGAACAGATTCTTTTTCTAATAACAAGGACATATTGTTCTTGTCAATTCCTGCTGTGATGCAAAGTATTTTGGGCTGTTTTTGTGGGGTTTTCAGGCTACGTGGACATGTTATGGAAGAGTTTATTCCTGACATTTTGCCAGCATCTGTGGCTGGCATTCTCTGAAGATGCCAGCCACAGATGCTGGTGAAACATCAGAAATAAACTCTTCCAGAACACAGCCACATAGCCTCAAAACCTCAGAAAAAAGTATGGATTTGGGCTGTGAAAGCCTTCTACTCCACATATTTTGGGGTGGCATGGTCTTGAACCAGCTTTATAAAAGATGCAGATGTATGCTGCTAGAACTGTATGCACAGGGACCTCATGTAGCGCCTTTGAGACTAACTGCAAATACATGGAAGAAAGCTACATTTATGCTACAACTTATTTTGTACAGTTAGTCTCAAAGATGCTACAAAATCCCTTTGCATACTCATATTCCAGACTAACGTTGGCGTTTTACAGACCGCCCAAAAGGGTGGTCTGCCGACGCCTGTGTTTGCTGTGTGAAAGAGCCATAGCGGACAAACCGCGCGGCTCCTCCATGCAGCAAAAAGAACCCGCAAAAAGTGGGTTCTTCTTGCGGCACCGTTGTGACGTCGCAAGGCGCCAATGGCGCCCTTGCGGTGTCACAAGGGCACCGAGACGTGCAGACGCTAGGCGTCCATCATGTCAAAATGGCGGCACCCATCTGTATAGGGCACTGCCATTTTGACGCCCTCATTACGTGTGAGGGGCAAGGCGCTTCAGGAAGTGCCGCCCCTCACGTGTAACGACGGTGCCCCATAGGCCTGTCCGGAATGCGTCTTTGCTATGTCACTGCTAGAAGTGGTTTGTAAATAGCGAACACCATAGCTACTTGCATTTTCGAGCTGTGCCATGTTGGTATTCCAGCTACAAGAATGGTCATGAGTGCTTACACTTGGACATTTACTACTGGCCTCACCAGACAGTCCACAATCCTTTGAGGCCACTGTTGGAGCAGTGCAGAAATATGTTTCCGGCTATCTGAAAGACCCTATTCTCTTATATAAGCCTGTCCATATTTTAAGGTGCTTATGCAATGGCCTTCTCTCAGTCCCATCACTGTGCATGGGAGAGATCTTTCCTAGTGGGTGCTCCCAGGCTATGGAATTTCCTCCCACAGGAGGCTCACTTGGCCACTCCATGCCAGCAGGGAATGACTTTATTTCTTATGTCTTTGACTGTTAATTGGTTGTGGCAGTGTCTTTTAATGGGGTGTGCTGTAAAGTAGACCCTTGTTATCTGCAAGCGATCCATTCCAGACCCCATCCACAGATAGCAAAAAATGTGGGACCTCAAATTCCTTTCTTTCTATGGTCACATTACATGCATGTGCGGCCATTTAAAACAAGAGGGCTTGCCATCCGCACACATTCAGATCCACAGATGGCAAGCCTGCAGATAAAAAGAGCCCACTGTACTTGCATCTCCATCACTGTTTTATATGTTTTCTAAACCTTTTTAAATTGGTGTTTTTAATAGTATGGCATTTATTGTTATTATTATTTTTATATATTAGAAATGATTTCTGCCATATTTTTAATATATGCTGTAAAGCACCTTGGGTATCACACTAGGAAAAAGCAGGGATGGACTGATGGATGGATAAATGGTAAGATAAGCAGGGAGCTAAGAAGTGTTACGTATCAGAAGGATAAAGAAGGATTTAAGGGTTCTTTGGTGAACTCACTGCTCCCCCTTCCCACTGTTCTTGTGCAGTACAATTCATGGCTGGTGAGATTTTTTTTAAAAAAAATGAACCCACCTGTCTCATAATTGCATTTATAATGCCAAATCAAACTGGAATGGGGCCATTCAAGAGGTGAAATGGGTTGGTGTTGTTTTCATTCTGAATATCAGTCCAGGGAATGTTGTCTCCAACTTTATGCAAAAGACACATTATTTGATAGACTATGTCCAGGCCTAAGGGTAATGATCTTATTCTTGCCATTTTAACATATATTTACCTCAAATTAATACATAATGATATATAAATGTAATTAATGCATAATATAAATGATATTACGCATTAATTACACATTTATTCCTATACTATCACATCTAAACAACAAATATATTTTTCAAGAACGACATACTCTTACTGGAAACTCCACCCCACCCTCATCCCACCTACAAATACATACCACAGAAGTGTCTAGTTTAAAATGGTTTTAATTGTTAAATGGAAATAAAGGCACAGAAGATGTCTATTATACTATTACTTGCTCCCCCATATCCTAAGGTTCAGCTGCTTTTCTAAATATAAAAGACACTGAATGAAAGAGAGGGATTATTTCCTTCTATGTCACCTGACTACAAACATCTTCAATATTTTGTCCTAGAGTAGATCAAGTAGTTGTCAGATACTTAAAACAACATATTTGCTAATGTTTTATTTCCTTTGGGCACAACACTAACATATAGAGGAGTTGATAAACCTTTCTTCCTAAAGTTCTTGATCTGTCAACCAAACTAAAGGCAATGTCAAACGTATCTTTGCGGTAAATGTGTAGCGTTGTTGTTTTTAAATGCCAACTGCTTTACGAGTGTGTATGTAATAATTAAGAAGAACACTGAATTAAAATATAATTCTTTCCTTTCTTCCTTCTCTCCTGAAGAAAATCAGCCCTCTGGTGCTGGTATGTGCACTGGGAGAAAGTTCCCCATTGGTATTATTGGAGATTTACCCTCCTCTACAAAGCAGATATCAGCTTTAGAAAAGAAAATTCTCTTCAAGACAGGATAGTATTGACATTTTGCCCACTCTGCTGCCCAACAGTCTTCCTTCCTGAGCTAACAATGATGTAGTTCCTGAGGCTTTGGAAACAGAGACTAATGTAAAATGTTAATGCCACAATACTGACTGGAGTGAAGAGGTCAGAATATATTAAACCTTTCCTTAAAAAAAAAAAAGGACTATAGTTACCATATATACTGAACTATATGTCGCCCTCATGTATAAGTGAAAGGCAGGTTTTGGAGCCAAAATTATTTATTTTGATATGACCTGTGAATAGGTCAAGGGTACAACCTAATGGCATGTAACAAAGGATGTGAAGGATGGAGCAAAGGAAAACAGTGCCGAAGAACTCACAAAATTCCAGTATAATCATTTGTGCTCAAACTAAAGGTTGGATGGATGAAAGTGTAAAGGGGGTTGGTGTTTGTTTTAGGTGCTCTGAGGAGAGATTATGCTCTCATCTTTCATCAGGGGATAGTTCCGTTCTGATAAAAGTTAAAAGTGCAGTGTAAACACTGATCAACGGATAAGCCAACTCAGGTTTTCCAGGTTAATTTTTTGACTAAAATTTCTAGACTTATACATAAGTATGTAGAGTAAATCAAGATGTTGCTTTAAAGCTCTAAATGGTTCAGGATCTTAGGTACTATAAATGGCTTAGGTACCATAAGGACCACTTTCTTTCATATGTGGCTCCACACCTGTGCTTTCAAACTCAGAGGCCCTGTTCTAGATTTCTTAAGGGTTTGAGGCCAGGTGGGTGGCAACAAGGATCAAGCCATTTTTGAGAGCATCATCCATCTTGTGGAATGCTTTCCCCAGCAGAGTTTCACGAAGGCCATCAGAGGAAGAACCTTACCCTCATCATGTTTACTCTTTCTGAGCCTTCAGTGATTTTATGAAATGCTGTTTTTGTTGGTGTGGAAATAATATTTAGGGTCTGTGATAGAG
>NC_056524.1:179612607-179620837 GCF_019175285.1 Sceloporus undulatus
TTCTGCCCCTATGCTGGACTGTGCGAATAAAATAAGCTTTTATGTGCGGCATAGTAAATAGTGTCCCTTAATAAAATGGCAAATTCAAGGTTTGCTTGGGATTTTATTTTTATATTTTCAAGTTGTGTGTGCTTGAATCTTTGTGAATAAGAACCATGGATAAAGGGAGGGCTTACTGTAGACTGAATTTGAAAGTGTATTGGTTTCCTTCCCCCGCCCCCCAGCATCCCATTTTCAAAAGTTCAAGCACAGATATGGCAATAATTAGGAAAAGGAGGGATTAAATGCCATTTTCTAGCTGGATCAATATTCAGTTTTTTCTTTAAAAATATTTTTTCCCTCCAAATGCCCTTTAGGTGTGTGTGTCGAGTATTTTTGCCATGTTTGTCTCCTTCTGCCATTTTAGTCCATGCAAGGCCTTAAAAAATTAGGTATGTATTGCACTAGGGGACTAAAAACATGGTAAAAACACCCTCATAAATTATTCGGGGACAAAAATTATTTTTTTTGTGATAGAAATATGGTGGGGTTGGTTTCCAAGTCTGGTGTTGTTGCATCCTTTAGTTGTTTCTGATTTATAGTGACCTAAGGTACAACATAGGGGTTTCTTGGTAAGATTTGTTCAGAGGGGGTTTGCTGAGGGAGTGTGACTTTCCCAAGGTCATCCAGTGGATTTCCATAGCTAAGATGGGATTTAAACCCAGCGCATAGTACACACTCACACCACTACACTCAAGGTCTCCTGTGGGGCTAGTGCATCCTCCTAAACTTTCCACAGTTGCGCACCTAAAAGTTCCCCATATGGTGTCCAAAGAAAACAGCATGCTTGCTTCTACAACTGGCTTCTGTTCAAATAGGACAAATTACCTTGGTGTCGAAAACTGTAAATGTTGGAACCTCCACTAGATGCCACTTGTGACACTTAAAATTCCCTATCTCTCAGTTATTTTGTTCTATACGTTTAAACACAAAAGAAAGCAAAGCAAATAAATACAGCTCTGTATAATTACAGCGCTCTAGAAATAAAGTTTAATAATAATAAAATATAAAATGTGTATCTAAACAGCAAACTTTAAACAACAAACCTTCAGGTTATGTTGAGGAGAAAATTGGCACAACTTCCAGCTATTGTTACAGTAAGGCAGGAAATATTAAATGGCTAGCCAAAGCATGGTTGATGAATTGCTGCCAGAACCTAGGGTGCATCTACATCGGTGGTTCCCAACTTTGGTCCTCTAGGTTTTTGGATTTCAGCTCCAGAAGCCGACGCAGCTTGGCCAATGGCCAGATTCTGGGGTCTGAAATCCAAAACCTCTGGAGGACCAAAGTTTTGGAACCACTGATCTATGTTGTAGAAACAATGCAGTTTGATGCCATTTAAGTGCTTGTGCTCCATCCTATGAATCCTAGGATGTGTAGCTTTACAAGGTTTTGAGCCATCTTTTTGCCAAAGACTGCTAGTGCCTTTGCCAAACTACAAATCCAGGATTCTGTAGGATAGCGCATGGTAATTAAAGTGGTGTATTTCTCAAAGTGTAGATCACCCTTAGGGTGTTTTGTAGGCAAGCAAGCTGTTTGGCATAACCCCATCAAATGGTCAGACAGTAATAAAAATAATTTTATTTGTAACCCGCTTTTCCAACTTGTATGATCAAAGCGGCATACCGTCGTAGTATAAAAACATTCCAGTAAAATTAATTAAAAACAGCATTAAAAACAGCATAGGGATCTTAACAGTAATGGGGCCAGATGAAAGGGGGAAATCAAATTGCACAGTCGCAGGTCGGCAGAAAAGGGGTAAGGAAACATGAGTTTCACGATGTGGAAGGCCTGGAAAAGAAATACGATCTTCAAGTTCTTTTTAAAAAGGGCTACAGGATGTGGTGGACAGCGGAGACTCCCCTTTTAAGTTTGTTTTTTATTATTGTTTCAACAATCCCTTTCAAAGGAGCTGTTGATGCGGTGATTGTAGCCGTTTCTTGGCAATTTCCAAGAGAACTGGAAACTATAACTCCTTTAAGTTGGTAAATTTAAAAACAGTACCAAGCACAATCATATCAGCCCGAATTGTTTAGTGACTGCACATGAAGCAGACAAAGTGGAAGGGTATCAAAAAAACTAATTGGGTCTTCTCAGTTGAGAATATGGGAAGCCTAGGGTGAGGTGGAGAAATGAAAATGAAAGATATTTGCTCAGGTCCCTGTTGTTTATTTCTCAAACCCTTTGTACACTTCCTGTACACGGGAGACTATTTCAAAGAAAAGAGAAGAGTGAGTATGGTTACTGAAGTGCTTCTCCCCATATACACAGCCCAAAATTGTTTTGCTAGAAAAGATTTTAACTGGCATTTCCTTTTAATATGGTTTACTGCCGCTACCTGAATTTTGCAGATATGTTTGCTTGTATGATTATATTGTTCTGCGACATTGTACTGAGCTGCTGCTTATTATCAATGTCCCATTTGGTTATAACTGGAAAGTGGATTATAGGTAATGTTTAAAATAGCAGTTCTAGGCCTCTGGCTCTCCAGATGTTTTTGATTCAGCTCCCCAGAAGCCCCAGGCAGCATGGTCATTGGTAAGGGATTCTGAGAGCTGCAATTTGAAATATCTAGAGGGATAAATAGGAGACCCCACTGTTTAATGTGGTTCTTTAAATTGTGTATGAGTGAAAGAGAGAAGAGAGAGCAAGTGTAATACTGTATATAGTCATGTCATGCAGTATGAATGTGTCATGCCTCCAGAGCATCTTTATGCTCTTGAGACATATAATTTAGTTGAGATTATATTAGCTTTCTATGTATTAGTTCAGAAGGAAAAATAGAGATCTACACTACACTTAAGAAGAACAAGGATTGTGGGAAACCCGGGTCTTATGCTGTTTCCCTCAGTTCAGGGGTAGCAACCTGCGGCCCGCGGCCGGATGCGGCCCGGCAAGGCCCTGGGACCGGCCCCGCCTGGTCCTGCCGCCAATTGCTTCTAGAGCCTTTGGCCTATCAGGAGGAGGCAGGCAGGGGGGCAAGCAGCAGGCAAGGGGAACAACGGCGGGCAAGGGGGCAATTGTCTATAGAAGCCTCCGAAACATGCATTATATTGAATTTTTTAAAATCAGCAAAAATTTTTTTACGTTTCCTACATTTTGAAAAAGGAAAATTTTGTCCTACATTTGTCCTGGTTTATTTATTTAATTAATTTCAAAAAGAAATTATTTAATTATTTATTTTTTGGCTTCGGCCCCCCAGTTGTCTGAGGGACAGCAACCCGGCCCCCGGCTCAAAAAGGTTGCCTAACCCTGCTCTAGTTAGTTTCTGTGTGTAGTAAGATTTCAGCCAAGTCAGACCTGGAGAGAGTATTTTCCTTTGACAAAAAGATAGTCCTCAGAAGAAGAAAGATAGAATCCGCCAAGAAGAGAGAGCAAGGTATTTAGGAAGGACTATTGAGAAAAAGGAGATCAGTTTCATGTTTTGTGTTATAACCAGTAAAGCTTTTGAAACTTAAGAAATTTGTGGACAAGTCTTTTGTTCAGGCTGTGTTCCCGAGAGCCTGAGACCTTGCTACACCCAAAGTCCATAGCATTGCTCTTGGGACAAAACAAGTAGACTTAGCCACAGGACTGTGTAAGTACTGTATTTCAACTCTAATAAAAAGAGGAACCATCCCCTTCTTAAAGAATGGAGTGTAATCTGTCTTGGAAGCACTGACCCTCCTCTATGTGTGAGCACAAATGGTTATACCTGCTGGAGTTTTGTAACCTCTTTGGCATTGTTTTCCTTTGCTTCCTGCTTTAGATCCTTCGTTATATGACCCTAAGTTTTACCCTTGACTTATCCATAGGTGAAAACCCATAATTCTGCCCCCAAAATCTGCCCTCGGCTTACACGAGGTCGGTTTATAGTTGAGTATGTACGGTATGTCACTGTATGAGTGAGAGGTGGGATATAGATTTCTAAGGAAATCACTCTCTTGTTTTGAGCTGTGAAAAAAAGGTAAAGGTAAAGTCTTCCCCTTTGACAAGGTTTGTCAAGTTGTGTCCGACTCGGGGGCAGTGCTCATCTTCGTTATTAAGAAAGGGAGCCAGCGTTGTCAACGACTACTCTGATCATGCAGCCAGCATGACTGCACAGAACACTGTTACCTTCCCACCAAAGTGCTACCTGTTTATCTACTTGCATTTTTACATACTTTTGAACTGCAAAGTTGGCAGAAGCTGGGACTAGTGATAGGAGCTCACTCTGTCACGTGGTGCTGGGCCTCGAACTGCTGACCTGCTGATCTTGCAATCATCAGTCAGCTTCTTAACAGATAAACCACTGGGTCCCTGTGTACTATCTAAAAATGCAAAGCAAATAAATGCTGGAGGAGACTGATAAAGATGTGTCCTATGTGTTCTCTGTGAATCACACAAATGGATTATCCTGTACCTGCACAATGCATCTTTTGGAACCTTCTAGAGCAGTGGTTCTCAACCTTGGGTCCTCCGGGCATTTTAGACTTCAGCTCCCAGAATCCCTGATTATTAGGGCAAGCTGGCTCAGACTTCTGGGAGTTGAAGTCCAAAACATTAGGAGAGCCAAAGGTTGAGAACCACTGCTCTAGAGTATTACATAAGTGTTTGGGTGGTAGCTCTGCCCGTTTCTACCCTTCACACATAAACAGCTAGTTCCTTTTTACCTTCTGTTGCAGCATCATTAATAGAAACTGCATTTGTTGATCTAACTTTGGTCTCCTTACAGCCTGTTTTGTTGACAACCCCAGGAGTTAGCTGGGCTCTTTGAATATAAGTTGCCTAGCATTGGTGGTCAAAGCCATACTCAGTCTTTGGGCTTCTTTCTTTCCTGATATCCTTCAAAAAGTGTGTTTCTTATGGTGTGAAAATCCTGGGATGGGATGGACAGCTAAAGTATTTTAGTTATCTAGGTGGAGCTCATGTGGTTGCCTGTTGTGCCCACTCTACTGCTTAAGCCTCAAGAGAGATGAAACAGAGTTGTTTGAAGGCACTCTTGTATGAGAAGGCCCTAGGGTCCCAAACACTGTCATCTTGGCCGTCTGCTTCCATCGGTATGAAAGCCGCAGAGAGAGCTTCGAAGTCTGCTTTGGCTCTGACGGCCAGCTCTTCCACTTGGTGTGGAGTCAAAAAAAGAGTCGTTAAGTTCAGGAAATAAAATTTAAATTCCGTTAGCAACATAACAAGTTGCTTCCTTTGAGTTCTAGGTTGCTTCTGTTCTTTGTGAGGCTATGTGCCCCTTTGTTAGGCAGAGAACATTGAATAGACATGATTAGCTTGAGTTTCTGGTGGCAGTTTTTTCTTTTCTTATCTGAAGTGTCCCTGATACTGGAGCTGATTTTTCTATCCTTACTTAGAGAAAAACATGTCTTGCATTTGACAACTGGATTACAGTATTTTAAGGACCAGGAAGAAGCCTTTCAAAGTCTGCCTCAATTTTTTCCCGTTCCCCTGGACATTAGATGCAATTATCCTCCTCCTGCCCACAATCAAATATTTAGACCTCTAAAAATATTACACTGTCATCTTGTTAACGTTCAGTACACTACAGAGAATGAGGTCTGGCACAGCATGATATTGTGTGTCACTCAGGTGTGCAGTTAGATGGCAAATGGACCTCCCTTAATGGAGCACAGATGAAAGGAAATGGAGGCGGAGATGGCCAAGCGTCAAAGCATTTGTCATATCTGCCAGGGCCTGTTCCTTCTGTTGCTTCTGTAGAATATTCCAGTATTGTGTTGCTGTGGAAAGACAAGACCCCCACTGTAGAGTCTATTATTATTATTATTATTATTATTATTATTATTATTATTATTATTATTACATGAAGCTATATTTCAGCCCTGACCCTTTCAACAAGCACTCAGATATCTGAGACTGAGGCTGTTTGTTTCAAGGTTGGTTTCAGCTGGCCAGTGTGGGTCAGAGAGGGACTCTGTTTGTTTATTTAAAAGCAATTAATCATTCAAGACTCTTTCTGCTTGGCTCAATATGGTATATTGATGTCCACTTTGGGGCTGGGATACATCTTGGGATATAATATTGATCTCAGTATTAGGAAGCAGGAAATGAGCAACAACCAGTCCCACACAACCACTGATAGGGCCGAGCAGGAAAATAAAGCACACTTAGTCTGCTTTGTTAAAATGTATAAAGTAGCTTTACCTACAAATACCAAAAGTTTTATAACATCTCATAGTGGGAGGTTTTATAACATGTGCTCTTCATTCATGGCAGAGAGAGAGAGGGGGGGGGAACATGGAAGATGAACAAACTGAGATTAAAGACTAATTGGTGCAGGAAGAGAATCGTGCAGGAAGAAAATGTGTGGCTAAGGCCAACAAATTAGAAATCAAATGAATACATGCTATGCTTAAACTCTTAGAGAGACATATATACAGTGGGCCCTTGCCTTATGCAGGGAATCCTTTCCAGACCCCTGCGTAAAGTGAATTCCACCTATGCTGGAGCCCCATTCATTTGAATGGGGCTTGTGTGTGGCGACACGGCAGCGCAGGAGCACACGACAGCGCCATGGGCACGCTCCCCATTCATTTGAATGGGATGCGCCACCCCTTGCACCCTGCACACTCCCCAGCTATTCAGTACAATCATGCTAAGGTTGCCTCTGATAACATCTTTAAGCAAAGACAAATGTCTGTTGTAATTACATTTACAAGGACAAATGCTCAGTGTTGCTGAAATAATTATACCTCACAACACTAAGAATTATGCCTTAGAGCAGCAGTAAAGGAAGAAATGTCCCTGTGGTGAATGCAGATGTTCTTCAAGACTATTTAACTGCTTATACTGAGGGGGGAAACAAGATAATTTCCCCCACCTCTTTAGTTTGATGGCATATCACAGAACAACTTCTTTCACTTTACAACCATGGCTGCATTTTTCACTTGGGGCAAATTGCAGGTCATGCTAAATGCATCACATCTAGGCTTGAAAATATTCCAAATATATATATAAATTCCAAAAAACAAAGCTTGATTTTGCTATAAGGGACACCATTTTACTATGCTGTCTCAGCCCAGGATTTCCTCTGCCCCATCCCGGATTCGCCCCTTTTCACTTGCTGCCCCTCACTCCTGGAACCTTCTTCCCCCACAAGCAAGAGCCATCACTTCTTTAACCAGCTTCAAAACCGAGTTGAAAACCATCCTGTTCAGAGAAGCCTTCCCAGGCATTGCATAATTGTCATTTACTATCTGATGTTCTTTTGTTGCCTGTTTATCAAACCATTTCCTGTATTGCTATGTACTGTATATGTATTATCCTACTTGAGAGTATGTATTTTCCCTAGAAAATGATTAACCATCCATCATGAAGCCAAGCCCTCCCTCCAGTCCATCTGCCTTGGTCCAGGCCTCGGAGGTAGAGAGGAACTGCTGGACCTCTTACCCTTTCCCTCCACCACTCCCTTCTCCTTCTGTGTCTTGTCTTTTTAGACTGTAAGCCCATCTAACTAAAAAGATTGCATGTACAGCGCTGTGTAAATTTACAGCGCTTCATAAATAAAGGTTAATAATAATAATAATAATAATAATAATAATAATAATAATATGCTATTGTATATAACAGGACTTGAGTATCCACAGTTTTTGGTATCTATGGCAGGTCCTGGAGCCAAACCCCAGTGGATACCAAGAGTCCACTGTAATACCCCAAGGTTTCTCATACTGTTGCTAGGTATAAATATGCACAGGGAAGCTTTTCTCCTCCTAGTTTGAGAGTTTTGCAACAGGTTCAGCAGCAGCAACTTAGGTATGTTGCAATAAAAACTCCAACCAGTAGATGGCAGCATAAGGCTAGGTATGGGAGCTGAGAGTTTTGCAATATCTACCTCTCTCAGAGCTGCAGGAGACTGGATACTTTGCAATAAGAACTCCAACCAAGAGATGGTCACAGGAGGACTTCTGGTTTGCTGCTGAGGCTTTGCTCTCCAAGGCAATAACCTATATGTGATTTTTAGTCAGAGTGATTCAGAGTTCCCTATTTCAAACATAACAAAAGTTCAGTTCTTCAGTTGTCTTTCCATTAAGGAAAGGAGTAGTTTATTTAATTTTTTATTTGTTTAAATATCTACATCCTGCACTACAGTCGGCCCTCCGTATCCACAGATTCTGCATTCACAGATTCAACCAACCAAGGTTGGAAAATATTGACACACACACACACGTCTCCAAAAAGGAAATCTTGATTTGGCTGTTTCATATAA
>NC_056524.1:179620937-179663238 GCF_019175285.1 Sceloporus undulatus
GCAGGGATTTCCTGCAAAACCCATCCCATAGTTCCTCTGGAAAGAGCTTCGGTTCCCCAAACAAATATACATTCATATGTGTATATATACATGCATGCAAACACACACACACAAATATGTATGTGTGTATATACCTATATGTTTGTGTGTGTATGTGTTTATATATATATATGCATGTGTGTGTGAATGTGAGTATTCATATATAAACATGTCTGTCTGTCTGTCTGTCTGTCTGTCTGTCTGTCTGTCTGTCTATCTAACTATCTATCTATCTATCTATCTATCTATTGTGTGTGTGTGTGTGTGTGTTTGCCAAATCGGATCAAGGAGGAAAAGGCTGTGGGTTTAAGTGGGTAGAGACTCTGCATCCAAAGCCCAGGGTTGGAACACACACACACACACACACACATCCAGGGTTTCCTATGTCTCCCCAGATTCCGTTTGGGAAAGAGAGAAGGAAAAGCTCTATTTCCCCCCAGATCGCTGTGCATCCAGCCCCTCTCTGTTACAAATGGTGTTCAGTGGCTCTCCTCACACAGAGGGGAGGTTGCAATCCACCGGGGGAAGCCTTTAAGAGTCCTTTGACAGATGCAGGCGCTTGAGCGGCCGAGACTTCGGGAGCTTAAAGTGCTGAAGAGATTAAGCGTCTGTAAACCATTAAAAAAATAAAAAAATTAATAATCCTTATCTCTTATCGAAAGACTGCCGCAGACAATGGGGTGAGGGAAGCAAAGATGGCGATGGCAACGATGGATGGGGACAGAAAGGGCAACTCCCCCAAGCCAGCCCATCGCGCTCTGCTCCTCCCATCCAGTTAACCCGATTCAGAGGCTGGTCGTTCCTATTTAAATACTCCGATTCCTATCCCGAATCAAGGAAAAATAGTAGGCTCGACCCTTCTATTTTTTTACTCCGGGTTATAAGCCTCTAACCTGGATTTAAAAAAAAAATTCAGATTCGAATCGTAGTAAGAACGATTACAGGTTATTCTAGAACAGTTCTAGAGTTAATTCGGGTTCAAATAGGAACTCTATACCTTGAATTCGATTTGTAACCCAGAGTATAAGCCAGTGAGAACACCCCCTTAGATAACCAGGTCCTAACTGAGGTAGGCAGCTGTGGAAGGCTAAGGGGCCACATTAACCTCCACCAGACTCTGGAGGACTTCATGGTCACTATAACTCACCCCTGCAAAAAATCATTTTTGCCCTCAAATGGAGAGGGTGGCTTTGTATTTTTCTTGAAAATGTTTTAAAACTTGCTTTTCAAAATGGAATGTGTAAACCACCCCTTTATAAGTTGTTGAACTACAAGTCCCATTCCCCAGCCAGTATGTCCAATGGCCAGGACTGACGGGACATATCACTCAGCAATGAGTGGAAGGCCACAAATCCCTTATGCCTGTTTTAAAATTGTATGGGTATAAAATTCTTTCTAGTATAATACTATAATATTATTAGAAGCAATCCACTGAAAATACTCATTATTTATAACTGTTCTAATTGTAAATTTGAAAAGATGACATTTTTCTATCTGCTTAAATAAATCAAAGTATTTTGTCACTTTACAAAGTCATTCTTAAAGGAGTGATCTACAAATAACTCCCCCCCCCCCATGGTTTACAATTTTTTTACTTACAGAAGTATCTGTGTGTTTTTCTGTTGTGGAAAAAAAGAAAAGAAAAGAAACAAGTATTGTGGCACCATAAAGACTAGCTAGTTTTATATGGTACATGCTTTTCCAGTGTGGGCTACAGTCCGTGAAAGCTTATGCCAAAAAAATCTATTAGAGTGACAGAAGATCTCTTGTTGCTTTTGGTTCACTTTTAAATGTTTTGTGATCATTTCATTTGGAGAAAAGGTGTTCACATCTATGCTTGAATGATGTTATAAATTAAACAACATGTGTTAAAATGTTTTCAAATTCCCTGCACCTCAAGACTAAAAATGAACCTTACATGACTCAAAAATCATGTCATTAAGGAACAGGTTACTTTTGTAACTGTATTAGAATAAAGGTAATGCTAGTATTTATCAGTTATAAAGAACCACAGTTTCAGAGTTTCTTTACTGACTACTTTGGCAGTTAATGAACATGAAACTATTTCCAGAAGGGTAGATGTGCTAACATGTTGTTGAGGAAACAATGAAGAAATCTAGTGACAACTTCAACACTGACATATTAAAATATTTAAAATGACACAAGACTTTCTTTAGGTCAGGAGTGAGGCACATCTGGATCTTCAAATGTTGCTCAGAGTGTAATTCTCATTATCCCACGCAGCATGACTAATGATGTGAAGGACAATTGATACTATAATTCAAATCCTCAGCAGGGCACCACATTGGAAAAGATTGCTCTGGGTTTGAAACTGGTTTGAATTTAAAGTGCAGACATCTCCTCGAAAGCAAGTACTTGAGGAACCCTAGGAAAGGAAAAACTACATATGTTGGTGGTAGAACTATTTTCAAATACAGGTCAATCCAGACACATTTCAAGTGAGAATAAAGAAGAAGGTCAAGGAAAACAGCTCTAGACCCTCAAACATTTCTTACAATGACCCACTTTCCCAGACTTTTTTTCTTTTTCTTTTTCTTTTCTTTCTTTCTTTCTTTTGGTAGTTAGCCTGATGTCACCTGTTAGAAAAGAAGGGTGAAACAGTAATACTAGTAATTAATAAGATTTCTAGTAATTAAGGGGCTGTAGAAACAGTGGGATTGGGGCTGCAGCAATCTCACACCATAGCTCTGATCCAGCCTCTGGAAAGCACAGAAAGGAGCCACAAAAAGGAACTCCTTTTTGCACAGGGCAAAATTTTGCATTATCAGTGTTATATAATGAGAAGAACTTCATTCCTTTTGAGGTCTCACTTAACAGTTCTTAGTTATTTTTATAGTTATGGGAGTATAATTAGATTTTTTTGTAGCATACATCAGTGGCTGTAACATTCTAAAGTTTAGTTAAAAAGTAAGATTTTTTTTTATATCTTTCAATGCAAAAATTGTACGTTTCTTTATAAAAACAACAATAATTACCTGTAACTATATCAGTAACTCTTTAGAAGGGGCTTAGAATTGCAATTATTTAGATTGTATTTTTTTTTAAAGTCTAAACTTCTAAGCGCTGGGAATGGTACACAGACTGATGTGGAAAAGCAGTAGGTGAAAGAATTCAACAGCTACTCTTCTGCATTACAGATGTATTGTGTTTGACACTGATCCATCCATGAATGTAAGGGATTGCTGTAGTTTTTCCTCAACTTTTTTTTAATCATTGAGACTAAAATTTATTATATCTAGAGCTCATAAACCAAAGACTTCCCCTGCCCTTGATCACAATCTCTTGTGAAATTCCTAATGACCTCTTGCAGAACCCTAAACTTCCAGGGAACACTGGTTGAGAAACCCAGGACTAGTGTCTTCAGGATCACATTCTTAACCGTTACCTTCCATACAAAATAGGTAGGGAAACACTATTATAATAAACATTATGTCTAGCCAATTTCAAACACAGCTTTTAAAAATTATTTTTAAAAAAGCTCTAATGCTCAAGGGTAAAATACAGTTAAAATATAGTCCCAGTTAAGGTCAACATTGCATATTATATATATCTGAAGTGCCCTGCAGTGCATGCTAACACATTCGAATACTTTAACAACAACAAAAATGAAAGCAATATATCCTGGCATGATTTAAAATGCATCAGATTAAGAAAGCCATGGCAGGGCTACACTCTATCTTTTCTACAAAATATGGGCATTTGAAATTAAAATTAATTTATCTACATAAAATGGCACTAAGGTGTTCCCTATAATATTTCTATTTTGGCTGCAGATTATGGTCTCTAAAGATGAAAGAGACATCAATCAGATAACCTCATACCATTCCCCTTGACATACACATTCTATTAACCTTGAAAATTAAAGATTCTACTAACATAATGTAAATCACTACATTGGAGAAGTTGCACCAAATGGCTAAGCAGAAATGTATACAGTTATCATCCACTGTGCCTCATAAAGTAAAAAATGGACTCTTCTATATGTTGCCTAGAGAGCCAATGTAGTGTAGTAGTTTGAGCACTAGAGTAGGACTCCGGAGACCAGGGGTCAAATACCAGCTCAGCCATGTAAATCCACTGGGTAACCTTGGACATGTCACACTCTCTCAGCCTCAGAGTATGGAAATGACAAAGCCCATCTGAAGAAACTTGCCAAGAAACCCCATGATAAGTCAGAAATGACTGGAAGGCACACAACAACAATATGTTGCCTACAGGATTGTTTTTCTTCCACAGTCATAGCGGAGAGGTTGGCCAGAGGACAGAGGTCCTCTGCCTTTAATACTTCTGTAGAAAAAGCCATTAACTATGGCAGAGGTAGTTTAGCATGCAGGACCAGCCCAAGGTATTCTGTGGCCTGAGACAGAACAGCAGGTGGTCCCTCCCTCAACCATGACAAAATACATCATGACCAAAAGCAGGCAAGTTATGGATTTTGAAGACTTCAGGAATTATTGAGTAGGGAGGGAGGACACATAAGCACTTCATGTAAATAAAGTGGGATTTCATAGTTGTACTACATACTAATCTAATTTCCACTAAATCAGTGGTTCCCAACCTTTTTTTGAGCTAGTTTCTTCTTAGGCGACAACCCCCAGTGCTTTTTTAAATACAGTTGGACATTTGTATTTGTGGGGGATCCATTCCATCCATTCACAGCTGCATGCACACACCACCACTTTGGAATAACAGAGCTTGCCATCCATGGATGCTAAAATACATGAATGGCAAGCCCACAGATGGCGAGGTCTCACTGTATTATGTCTACTGTTCTACTGCAAATTTAGAACAACCAATCTTAGTCGCTGCTCCCTTTGCACCCACTCACCTTGGAAACAGCAACCAAGCATCTAGCTGAGCTGCTACTGAGAAGCTTCTGGCTTGTGCCAGCCTTTCACAGGTGAGAAGCTTCTTGGTCACTGCTAGACTGATGGCTCGGTTGCTACTCCCTTTGTACTCTGTCACTCTACGAGCAGCAACCAAGCAGTTGGCTGAGCAGCAACCAAGAAACCTCTCACCCATGCCAGCCTTGAGGCAAAGGCCAGTACAGACAAGAGGCCCCTGGATTACTGCTCAGCCAGATGTTTGGTTGCTGCTCCCAGGGTGACCAAGTACAAAGCAAGAAGGTTCTCCCCAGTAAAGAGGGGCTCTCAATCTTTTGGCAGGACAGAAAAAGGCACAGCAGGAGCATGTGTAGAGGCCACATGCTCTGGACTGGAGACTGGTATGGAAAGGGAAAGGGAGATATTTTAACAGGAGCTGCTTCAAGACACTCTTTCCAATAATCAACCCCAGATATTCCTTTCCAGATACATGTTTTCCCCATACAGCTTCAAGTGTTTTCCCTCCCACAAAAACATAATTTCTTCTGATATTTCCTCCCTCAGCCTGCCTGGTGAAAGAAAGCAGATGAAAGAAAGCAGGAGTAGTGTAACTCCAGCCTGCCAGCCAAGTTGTGACAAAGCTCACAAAGCTAAAGCACAGTCCCAAATTTGAAAGCTCCTTTTTGCCACCACTTCTCCCTGCCACCACATGCTCTAATTCCTTGCTCCAGTCTGTCAAATGGTGCCTCTCCCCTGCTGTCCCCTTTTCCCCTCACTGCCCCATTGACAAAGACAGTGGTTTCCTGGCACACTACACACTAGCTAACCCCTCAGCCTCATGGGGGGCTCTCTTGGGCAGTTCATCACATTTTGTTTGGCACCCACACTACATCCCATTACTCATTCATATAGGGGTCATGCAGATTGACAGCTTGGAGAGGCCTCTGGCCGCTCTAGCATGGGTCGACCCCCAATCAGCTCTGGATCAAGGTGACTGGATGCTGTGTCCCCAAAGCCAGCTGCAGTCGTGAACAGGCCACCGGCTTTTTGCCGTTCCTTTTGTGGTTGGCTTTTCCCAGCCAAGTGCACTCTCTTGTGAAGGGCTTTTGAAGGGCTTTTGCTCAGAGCAAGTGAGTCACAGTAATGCCTCAGGAAGGAGTTACCAGCCAGGACCTCTCTATATAGCGATAGACCCAGTCTCTTGAACTCAGTGACAGAGCTTGAGGAACAAGCTAGGCCAACCGGGGTCTTTTACCTGGGTGTTTAATAAGCAGTTTTTTGAGGGGGGAGCTCACAGTCTTGTTTTAGTGCCTCCTTAAGATTACTGAGGATGGACAGTGAGGGAGCCGCTGCAGTCACCTGCAACACTTGTGGGATGAGGTATTCCCCACTGACAAGGTTGTCAAGTCGTGTCTGACCGTAGGGGGCGGTGCTCATCTCTGTTACTAAGCCGAAGAGCCAGCATTGTCAGAGACTACTCTGTGGTCATGTGGCCGATATGATTGCACAGAATGCTGTTTACCTTCCCACCGGAGTGGTACCTATTTATCTACTTGCATTTGCATACTTTTGAACTGCTAGTATAGTTGATGGATATTTTCTTATTGGATGATCTTGATTCTTTTCCAGTCATAACCAGGACATTTCACACCTCTCTAAAGAACAATGTAGTTACCGCATATACTTGAGTATAAGTCGGCCTCATGTATAAGCCAAGGTCAGGGTTTGGGGGCCAAAATTAAGGATCTTTATATGAACCATGGATAGGTTGAGGGTAAAAATTAGGGAGGCAGCCAAAGTAAGGAGGAAGTTGAGGGGCAAATGCCCACCTTTTCTCCCCCTCTTCAGCCCAGTTGTCACTTCAGGAGATAGCCGGACTGGGGAGGAGGCTTGAGGGGCAATCCAGGTTTTTTGGGTTAATTTTTCAGCACAAATTTCTCGAGTTATAGTCAAGTATATACAGTACTTCATGAATTCAGGAAGTGCAAATGGAGTATATTTATAAATATACATATTTGGAAACACCATAAAGCCTACTAAAATCTTTCATTGCTACCTAACCAAATTCAACCATTGCAGAAAAAAACTAAGGGCCCGAACAGACAGACCAAAATAAAGCTGCTTTGGGTCAATTTGGAGGTATGCTGTTTAAATGACGCATGCATCCTAAGCGGCCAGAGGATGCACCAAATCTGCACTCCAGTCCTTAAGATTGGAGCATGGCTTTAGCGTGGCTTTAGCGTGGCTTCCGGCCTTTTAGGATGCATGCAGCATTTAAACAGCATACCTCCAAATTGACCCAAAGCAGCTTTATTTTTACCTGCCCATTCGGGCCCTAAGCAAACCCAGATCCTGGCTCATTAAAACTCATAACAGATGCTTATAAATGTTACATATTCTCAAATTTTCAACTTTTGTTCCATTTCAATAAATCTAATTTGTATCCCTTATTTTATTATGATCATTATACCTTTCCTTACTTTCTACATTCTTCTCAACAATTACTAATGAGTCTACAATTATTTTTAATGCATCTGCTATCTCATTAATAGGTTTTGTAAATGCATATCTTGTAAATGGACGACTTTACTCTCACAGGTGACTAGGAATAAAGATAAAACAATTTATCTATTCAGTGTGTGGAGCTAATACAGTATATTTACTCCATTAATGCATTTTTAAAATTCCTTTATCTCTCATTCACACTCTTCTCATTCTTGTCTTCTACTGTTCACAGGATTTCTATTTAACTCCCTGTTATCTCACTACATGTTTTCTTCAATCCTTATCATACCACACTTTATGCCAGGTTATACCATTCAAAAACCACTGTACTTGCAACAATAGCTGACTGCTGATGCTATGTATCACACCCTTGCCAGATTTGCACTATAATAGAGTGGGCCCTTGGTATCCACTGAGATTTGGTTCCAGGATCCCCCCCCCCCATTCCCAAAAACCATAAAGTTGAAGTTCCATTACATATGATGGCATAGCAAAGTGGTGTCCCTTATATAAAACATCAAAATCAACATTTGTTTTTAGAATTTATCTTCAAGCCATGGATGCTTGAATCCGTGAATACAGAATCTGTGGAGGGCCAACTGTAGTGTGATTTGCAGATTTTCATCTGCATTAATGCCATTATTGCCATTTCATTTGTTCCACTTTGTGTTTCATGATTGGTTTGCTTCATTTCCCCCCCACAAATAGCCCTAATAATGCTGTCACAACACAATATCATCACTCCCCAAATCTCTCATTGCAAGAGATGGCACCATTTTTTATGCCTTTCTCCTCTGAAAAAGCATCTAAATAGTATTATACAGTATGTAACTAGTATTATATCTAGTCAGTTGTTTCAGGTTCTGCTGTTCAAAACTGCTTCGCTCATACTCATTCAGCCATAATAACACTATTACATATCAATATCTTTACAATGCACCCACCACTTCCAAGATTTTCTATTATGAAAGGTGACACAGAAGGATTAAACGGATCACACTATCCCTTGCCATTTTTGATGCCTTTCTCCTGTGCATGTGTTTATCATGCTACTCAGTTGTTTCAGGCTGTCCTGTTCAAAAATCACTTCATTGTATCCATAAAGTTATAACGCTATTACAGCATAATGTAATAGCATTATTGCGCTCTTACCTTTAAAAAAAATTTAAATGATTTTTCAAAAGTTGCACTACGATGGCAACACTGTGGTGTGAGGTACTACAGGAAAGCAGTGGAGAAATTTTTGGAAAACACCCCCATGTAGTAAAGGCATTTGAATAGTGGCTTTAAATGGTTAATGTATCAGGATTGCAGCATTATTTCGCTATTAACAGCAAATCATTTATATAGAGGGGAAAAAATCTGAAAAGGGTTTCAAAAATGTAGACCACAGAAAACACAGCTATTCTCATTGGAAGTTTTGTCCTCTGTGCCCAAGCACAGCAGTCTGAGGTTTCCCTCCAGACAATTTCTTTGGGAATCCCCATGGGAGAGACAACCAGATCACACTCACACCACACCTACTAATCAATTGTTCTCACAGTGAAGTGCAATGAGACATCCACACTCAAACTGCCTACTGGAATCATAGTGGCAAAAAGGACCATTGACAAATTATTTTCAGCATGAAACTAATCACCTTCCCAATAACTGTACAGCACAGCAGCACTGGAAGAACCACAATGTCAAATGATAAGGCTGAAACAAACACAGGACCAAACCACTGCTATGATGGTATAACAGCATGGTGTGATAAGTGCCTTCATCTCTGTCTTCAAAACTGTTTCATCCATTCAGTGAGACCATCATTCCTCCTTCATTCCAAAGCCATATATAATCTCCATCTGGCAGGGGAGATGCTTTCACAGTAGGGTTCCCCTTGACCTTTATTTCCTCATATGTGGGCTTTTGATACCACATGTAGTTTTACTCCCTAGGCAGGTGTTCTTTCTGTCTTCAGACATCTTCATCTCTGCCCACAAGTTCCCACTCCCTGGTCTGTTTATTTCTCTGTTGCTCCTAACAACACAATGGCTCACCTCCCCATCTGTGCACATTTTAGTCGTCTTTCTTCTATCCTTCACTACAGATTATATTGAATAGTTTCCCTTGGGTAACAATACAGAGAACATCACATTGCCGATTTTGCCTTGTGACATCCAGCAGGAGAGCTGGGATGGCTTGTCGCCCAAGTCAGATAAGATGCTGTTGCCAAGAGAAACATCCAACATTACAAAACACACACCCCTAGAGTACTGGGGCTGTTTGAACAGCTGCCTTTATTTAGTGGATTGTTTCAATGGAGTACGGCTTATTGTGCAATATATGTATACCTTCTCCTTACCCCATCCGTAACTGGGTTATAACTGTACTGATAACAAGACAGACATGTAAGACATATTTTGCCAGGAAAAAATGAGCTTACTGGACAGACTGGGTCACATTCCTCAAACATCACTGCAGTTGAGTATGCTTCATGCTGAATGAACATACCTGATCTTGACAAGTAAGAAAATGTAGTTAAATATACCGTACCTTAAATCTGCTCATGCAGTATTGGTTTAGGTTAGAAAGAGAAAGCAACTTGCTATGTGGATAAGGTGGATAAATATTTAGCAGAATTATTATTATTTGATTTTCTTGGGAAAAGAAGAATAAATTATATGGGATAGTTGAAGAAAGAAATATGGAGCGTGAAGTGGGAAATCTTGATAGGAAAAGCTGAAGTGGAGAATGTATAAAGAAATAATGTAATTTAACTCATGATTGATGTTTTTCAAGCAGGAGTCAGGAAGAAGTAAATAATGTCATTAAATCCATGGCTCAGATTTTTCAAGAAGGTCTTTTGACTGTAGTAGAAATATTTTTGACCTCTGAAAAGCCAGGAGAGGGGGAGAGGATAAGAGGGAAAATATATGCAATATTTTGTGCAATATTATACAATATTATGTATTGAGGTATTAAAGCTTGCTTGAAAAGAACATTTTTAAAGAATCATGCTTATGGCAAATAGCCATAACATCTGAACTGCATTTTGCTACTTAATTTTCTGATTTAGTTCTAAACTGGTTTAAACCAAAAAACAATAGTTTAAAACAAACAAAAAACGTTTGTAATTTTTTTTTTGCAACCATGGTTCTTACAAACCATTATGTCCACACCTTACTTTCTCTTTCCTCTTACTTCCTCCCTTGTCCTTACATATTCTTATGCTGAATTACATTTGTTATTCTAATGTCCACACACACACTTTACAGAGAATTTCTTGTAGCTCTTCACAATCTGTTTTACCATATATACTCGATTATAAGTCAAACTCATGTATCAGTTGAGGGGTTTTGGTATGACCTATGGATAAGTCAAGGGTAAAATATGGTAGTTGCCATTGGGGCTGTTTCCAGGCTGAGCTGCTATCAGCCTGCTATCAGCAGAACTGCACAGCCTCCCCGCCACATTGTTCACCTCCAAGCAGCCAGGGGCCTTTAGCAAGAAAGAGACAGTGGCGGGTTATAGACCGCCCATTTGGGGCGGGCTGCACCCGCCCCTTTCCCTGGTGTATTGGGGCCTCAGCTGCCAGAACGGCAGCCGCTGAGGCCCCGATCCGCCGCTTTTCAGGCTGCGGGGAAGCAGCAAAATGCCGCTTCCCCACAGTCTGATAAGGGGTGTCCCTGGGGCTTCAAGCCCCAAGGACACCCCGCGACGGCGGGGAGAAGGAGAAAGGGGCCGCTTGGCCCCTTTCTCCATTGCTTCGCTGGGCGCAGCCGTCTCAAGGCTGCACCCAGCAAAGCAAAGCGCCGCCGCAAACAAAAAAAAAAAAAAAAAAAAAAAAAAAAAAAAAAAAAAAAAAAAAAACTAGGCGCCCTGGCACGGAGTGAGGACGTCATGACCACGCCGCCCCGTGTAGAGGCGGTGCGGCTCTGACGTCCTCATGACGGCGGCCGTCTGGAACGGCCGCCGTCATTTTTTATGCGCAGAGCGCATATTAGGGTTAAGGAGGTGCGGAAGCACCGCACCTCCCTAATCCTAGTATGCGCTCTGCACGTACCTTCATGGCGGTTTGTAACCCGCCAGTGTCTCTTTGCTGCTTCATCCTCATCCTTCTCCTCCTCTGCCTCTGTGTTGTTCACCTTTGGGTGGCCTTGGTGCTTCAACAAGTGCTCCAACCTCCATGAGTGAGGTGGAACCCTTGCTGGCCTCCCCCCTCACCTGAACTGTAGCGGCAGAGGAGGATGATGAGAAGGATGAGGATGCAGCAAAGAGAGATGGCTGCCCGCCTGAATTGTTGTCGTCGTCGTCCTCCTTCAGTGGTGCATCATTCAACTTCAAGCAGCCTGGGTGCTTCAGCGGGTGGACAGCCTTGTCTCTTTGGGCCAGATCAGGCAAGAGGGAGGCCAGCAAGGGTTCTACCTTACTCATGTGGGGCTGGAGGGACACAAGGCCAGTTGTCAAAGCCCCTAGGCTGTTCGAAGGACAGGCATTTGTCTCCCTCCCTCCTCCTGACCATGCTTGTTGCCCTCTGAAGAGCAGCCATGGTCAGAAGGACCCATGGAGGGCAATTGCTTGCCTTCCTCTCCCCTCCCAACCATGCCTATTCTCTGAAAGGCAGCCAGTGTCGGGAGGAGGCATGGACGGCAGGTGCTCCCCCTGCCTCCTCTTCCCCAGTCCGGCTGTTCCTTCAGGAGACAGCGGGAATGAGGAAGTTACCATATTGATCCATGTGTAAGTCGACTCAGGGTTTTTGAGTCAATTTTGGGGTCAAAATGTTTCAACTACTGTATATACAGCAGTTTTAACTAGCCTAAAGAATTTGCTGTTGTCAGCAAACGTGACCACCATACTGATCTCTTTCAGCTCCAAATCATTCAGGCCTATTAAGGAATGGCTCCTGGAATAGGGATGAGGAAGCTGTAGCCCTTCCAGTGTTTAACCACAACTCCCATTTGCCTTGCCAGCATGATCAATTGCCAGAGATGATGGTAGTCCAACTTATGAAGAGAGCACGACTTTCCCAGCCCTGTTCAAAAGCCTATATGAGGTGAGATGTAATAACCATGGGTTAGGGTCATGATGGCAATAGCCCTCCTAGAATTAGAGTAGAACAGGTATTGGCATAACCCTAGTCCCCAACCACTACACAATTAACCTTGAAAAAGATTTATAATGCACTATTTGTACATGTATTATTCCTAGAATTCCATGTATTTTCCCCCATGGATTTTCATCTAATTTTAAATGAAAGGGCTGTTTTGGAACATAAAACCATGTCCCCTGCAAAAGAACAAAACAAAAAACAAACCAGTAGCTAAAATTAACTGAAAGCGGCATATGCACTAATTAGAAATACAGCCAGAGTTACTATCTAAAATTTGAGAACATGGGCGGCGTGGGGGGGGGGGAGGAGAGCTTTCAAATTCATTAGTAAGAAAAAGAAATGAAGAAGAAAAGAATATTTTTGGAGCGGATGTTTTCCCATTGCTGTACATGCAGCATGAAACCATATTTTCCTAAGTGCCAATTATTGCTGTATGTTCTCATTAAAACACAATAAAAACATCAGAAAGTAAATGATACAGGAGAGGAATTGTTTTTTCTTTGGGGGATGGATTCACCAAGGGGGTGGGAGTGGGTGGGAAGGCAACATGCTATGGGGCCCTAGTACAGTTTAAAATAATTGAGTGAAATCAAGATAAAATTATATATATATTGTGGTTCCATACAGAGGTCGGCCTGCGCTGAAGCAACAAAACATGTAAACTATGACTACAGAGTATTCTTTTCTTACACAAAACATTTTCATGTGCAAGAAAGGAATCTGATACATTTCCCTTTTATAGGGGCTGTCCACATGGGCCAAAAAGCCCATGTTCCCCCAGCTTCACCTCATCCTGTTTGGGTGACACACGCCAAAACTCCAGGGCCAGGATCAGGCCAGATCTTGGCAGCTAGACAGGGATCCAGAGGATCTGACCCAATCTTGGGATAAGCAACCCTTAACATAGGTCAAAGTCCATGGCAAACTACAGCTGTTTAAATGGCCCCTGTGTGCTCCTCACCTTTCTATGCCATCACACCTACTGGGAAGCTCCCTGTCTCTGTGTCTGGCATGGAAATAGGATGCTTGGCCATGTGGGTACAGCCAGGCACCCCATTTTCTACATCAGGGCTTCTCAGTAGGAGCAGCAGTACAGAATGGTTTGGAGCACACGCCCATAGTTGGTCCTCAGGCCAGCACAGGGAAGGTTGTCTGCCCAGGACCTTTGTGGCCAACCTTCTTGGTCTAAACCTAGTGGTAAAGTGGATCTGAAACTCAGTTTATGAAAGTACCATGACTTTCTGATTAGCAAAGGTACTGATGTCATCTGCCATCCCACTGCAGTCTTGACTTGGAATGAGGAACAGATTCTTTTTCTAATAACAAGGACATATTGTTCTTGTCAATTCCTGCTGTGATGCAAAGTATTTTGGGCTGTTTTTGTGGGGTTTTCAGGCTACGTGGACATGTTATGGAAGAGTTTATTCCTGACATTTTGCCAGCATCTGTGGCTGGCATTCTCTGAAGATGCCAGCCACAGATGCTGGTGAAACATCAGAAATAAACTCTTCCAGAACACAGCCACATAGCCTCAAAACCTCAGAAAAAAGTATGGATTTGGGCTGTGAAAGCCTTCTACTCCACATATTTTGGGGTGGCATGGTCTTGAACCAGCTTTATAAAAGATGCAGATGTATGCTGCTAGAACTGTATGCACAGGGACCTCATGTAGCGCCTTTGAGACTAACTGCAAATACATGGAAGAAAGCTACATTTATGCTACAACTTATTTTGTACAGTTAGTCTCAAAGATGCTACAAAATCCCTTTGCATACTCATATTCCAGACTAACGTTGGCGTTTTACAGACCGCCCAAAAGGGTGGTCTGCCGACGCCTGTGTTTGCTGTGTGAAAGAGCCATAGCGGACAAACCGCGCGGCTCCTCCATGCAGCAAAAAGAACCCGCAAAAAGTGGGTTCTTCTTGCGGCACCGTTGTGACGTCGCAAGGCGCCAATGGCGCCCTTGCGGTGTCACAAGGGCACCGAGACGTGCAGACGCTAGGCGTCCATCATGTCAAAATGGCGGCACCCATCTGTATAGGGCACTGCCATTTTGACGCCCTCATTACGTGTGAGGGGCAAGGCGCTTCAGGAAGTGCCGCCCCTCACGTGTAACGACGGTGCCCCATAGGCCTGTCCGGAATGCGTCTTTGCTATGTCACTGCTAGAAGTGGTTTGTAAATAGCGAACACCATAGCTACTTGCATTTTCGAGCTGTGCCATGTTGGTATTCCAGCTACAAGAATGGTCATGAGTGCTTACACTTGGACATTTACTACTGGCCTCACCAGACAGTCCACAATCCTTTGAGGCCACTGTTGGAGCAGTGCAGAAATATGTTTCCGGCTATCTGAAAGACCCTATTCTCTTATATAAGCCTGTCCATATTTTAAGGTGCTTATGCAATGGCCTTCTCTCAGTCCCATCACTGTGCATGGGAGAGAGCTTTCCTAGTGGGTGCTCCCAGGCTATGGAATTTCCTCCCACAGGAGGCTCACTTGGCCACTCCATGCCAGCAGGGAATGACTTTATTTCTTATGTCTTTGACTGTTAATTGGTTGTGGCAGTGTCTTTTAATGGGGTGTGCTGTAAAGTAGACCCTTGTTATCTGCAAGCGATCCATTCCAGACCCCATCCACAGATAGCAAAAAATGTGGGACCTCAAATTCCTTTCTTTCTATGGTCACATTACATGCATGTGCGGCCATTTAAAACAAGAGGGCTTGCCATCCGCACACATTCAGATCCACAGATGGCAAGCCTGCAGATAAAAAGAGCCCACTGTACTTGCATCTCCATCACTGTTTTATATGTTTTCTAAACCTTTTTAAATTGGTGTTTTTAATAGTATGGCATTTATTGTTATTATTATTTTTATATATTAGAAATGATTTCTGCCATATTTTTAATATATGCTGTAAAGCACCTTGGGTATCACACTAGGAAAAAGCAGGGATGGACTGATGGATGGATAAATGGTAAGATAAGCAGGGAGCTAAGAAGTGTTACGTATCAGAAGGATAAAGAAGGATTTAAGGGTTCTTTGGTGAACTCACTGCTCCCCCTTCCCACTGTTCTTATGCAGTACAATTCATGGCTGGTGAGATTTTTTTTTAAAAAAATGAACCCACCTGTCTCATAATTGCATTTATAATGCCAAATCAAACTGGAATGGGGCCATTCAAGAGGTGAAATGGGTTGGTGTTGTTTTCATTCTGAATATCAGTCCAGGGAATGTTGTCTCCAACTTTATGCAAAAGACACATTATTTGATAGACTATGTCCAGGCCTAAGGGTAATGATCTTATTCTTGCCATTTTAACATATATTTACCTCAAATTAATACATAATGATATATAAATGTAATTAATGCATAATATAAATGATATTACGCATTAATTACACATTTATTCCTATACTATCACATCTAAACAACAAATATATTTTTCAAGAACGACATACTCTTACTGGAAACTCCACCCCACCCTCATCCCACCTACAAATACATACCACAGAAGTGTCTAGTTTAAAATGGTTTTAATTGTTAAATGGAAATAAAGGCACAGAAGATGTCTATTATACTATTACTTGCTCCCCCATATCCTAAGGTTCAGCTGCTTTTCTAAATATAAAAGACACTGAATGAAAGAGAGGGATTATTTCCTTCTATGTCACCTGACTACAAACATCTTCAATATTTTGTCCTAGAGTAGATCAAGTAGTTGTCAGATACTTAAAACAACATATTTGCTAATGTTTTATTTCCTTTGGGCACAACACTAACATATAGAGGAGTTGATAAACCTTTCTTCCTAAAGTTCTTGATCTGTCAACCAAACTAAAGGCAATGTCAAACGTATCTTTGCGGTAAATGTGTAGCGTTGTTGTTTTTAAATGCCAACTGCTTTACGAGTGTGTATGTAATAATTAAGAAGAACACTGAATTAAAATGTAATTCTTTCCTTTCTTCCTTCTCTCCTGAAGAAAATCAGCCCTCTGGTGCTGGTATGTGCACTGGGAGAAAGTTCCCCATTGGTATTATTGGAGATTTACCCTCCTCTACAAAGCAGATATCAGCTTTAGAAAAGAAAATTCTCTTCAAGACAGGATAGTATTGACATTTTGCCCACTCTGCTGCCCAACAGTCTTCCTTCCTGAGCTAACAATGATGTAGTCCCTGAGGCTTTGGAAACAGAGACTAATGTAAAATGTTAATGCCACAATACTGACTGGAGTGAAGAGGTCAGAATATATTAAACCTTTCCTTAAAAAAAAAAAAGGACTATAGTTACCATATATACTGAACTATATGTCGCCCTCATGTATAAGTGAAAGGCAGGTTTTGGAGCCAAAATTATTTATTTTGATATGACCTGTGAATAGGTCAAGGGTACAACCTAATGGCATGTAACAAAGGATGTGAAGGATGGAGCAAAGGAAAACAGTGCCGAAGAACTCACAAAATTCCAGTATAATCATTTGTGCTCAAACTAAAGGTTGGATGGATGAAAGTGTAAAGGGGGTTGGTGTTTGTTTTAGGTGCTCTGAGGAGAGATTATGCTCTCATCTTTCATCAGGGGATAGTTCCGTTCTGATAAAAGTTAAAAGTGCAGTGTAAACACTGATCAACGGATAAGCCAACTCAGGTTTTCCAGGTTAATTTTTTGACTAAAATTTCTAGACTTATACATAAGTATGTAGAGTAAATCAAGATGTTGCTTTAAAGCTCTAAATGGTTCAGGACCTTAGGTACTATAAATGGCTTAGGTACCATAAGGACCACTTTCTTTCATATGTGGCTCCACACCTGTGCTTTCAAACTCAGAGGCCCTGTTCTAGATTTCTTAAGGGTTTGAGGCCAGGTGGGTGGCAACAAGGATCAAGCCATTTTTGAGAGCATCATCCATCTTGTGGAATGCTTTCCCCAGCAGAGTTTCACGAAGGCCATCAGAGGAAGAACCTTACCCTCATCATGTTTACTCTTTCTGAGCCTTCAGTGATTTTATGAAATGCTGTTTTTGTTGGTGTGGAAATAATATTTAGGGTCTGTGATAGAGATGTGATTTAATGTAATCTGGATGGGCTTGGTTTTCATGTATATTTGAGTTTCAGGGATGGGCTAAACAAAATAAACAATAAATGTACCTCAAGGCTGAGTATAGGCAAAAGGCTGTCTCTCGGTCTTACCACCATCACAGGTTTGTTTTGCATGGTGAAGATATGAGAGAGAGAGCCTTCTCAGTGGCTGTTCCCACTCTCTGGAATTCCCTTGAGCAGGAAACCTTCGTTCTTTCCTTTTGCCAGCAGGCAAAGACATTTTTATTCAAGCAGGTTTTAATATATAATCTTGGTAAGGGAGGCTTTTATATGGGGTGTGTGTTTTCTTTGTGTGTGTGTGTTTTTAACTTTTGTATGTTTAATGCAATTTTGTATTATTTTAGCAAGATGATTTTAATTGTTTTTCATTTTTTACTGTAAAGATTTAAACTGATTTTATCAGTGAGCTGCCTTGGGTCCCTTTCCAGGAGAAAGGCAGCACAGAAATGAAATAAATATACAAATATATTTGCCCAGAGTGGATTTGCCATTGCCTTCCACTGAGGCTGAGTGTAACTTTCCCAGGGACACAAACTGGGATTCCATAGCTGGGATTCGAACCCTGGTCTCCCAGAGCCCTAGCCCAACACTGAAACCACACCACACTGGCTCTCAAAGCAGTTCTATTGCACCATCTATTGTTAAATTTTATGGTGACATACAATTAAAACAATATAAACACAAAATAAACAGGATAAAAACATATTAATTATATCACCTGGTTAAAACAGCAGAAAAGCTAAACCCTGTACATGTATACTTTATAAAGTAATAAGATTAAACCCTGAAGCTTTAGGGTTGTTGTTTTTAAAAGCCAGGTTTTAACCTGGCAACTAAAAGAGACCAATGTTGGTGCCAATTGGGCCTCCAGGGGGAGGTCAATCCACAAACCAAGTGCCACAGCAGAGATGGCTCTCTTCCATGTTCCTGGATGATGTTCCCACTAGTGTGACATGGAAAAGGGCTAATGTGCATTTGGGCAATTAATCTGCATGACTGAAAAAGGAATGGCATTGTTCTGATGGTGTGTGTGTGTGTGTGTGTGTGTTGTCTGCCTTCAAGTCATTTGTGACCTATGGTGACCCTAAGGGGGCTTTCCTGGCAAGTTTTATTCAGAGGAGGTTTGCCATTGCCTTCCCCTGAAGCTGAGAGCATGTGACTTGCCCAAGGTCGCCCAGTAAGTTTCATGGCTGAGCTGGGAATATAACCCTGGTCTCCAGAGTCATAGACCAGCATTCAAACCACTATACCACACTGGCTCTGTGGCAATGGTATTCTTGTTCTAACCTGCATATGTGTGATCAATTTATTTGTCTGCAAAAGGAATGGCACCTGAGGAATCATGCAAACTTGACAGTGAAAATTCTGTGGCAAGGAGTTGGACATTCTAGATGGCAAGAAATAGCAGCTTGCCCACCCACCAATGCACCCCATCCCTGACCCTGCACCAGGGCACAGTTTACATGTTCATGGAGTTCTTTGGAATTTCTGCCCTGATTTGGAGTAAATAGCGGTCTTTTCACTCTGGAAAATTGCCCTTGAGCATGGACTGGACCCGTGTATAAATCCGTGTATAAAAAATCCATGTATAAGAAGGGCCGACTGTACAAAAAGAAAAGATATATACTGTATACAGTACTTTCTAATAAAATACTCAGGATCTAAAACACTTTAAAACCTAATAAGAATAAAATGACTCACAAACCTGGCCATTTCTAGGAACAGCATATCCTCTAGCACAACCAAAGCTATTAAATACCTATTTGGTTGTTATTTGCCTTAAAGTCATTTCTGACTTATTACATATTACTTATTCCATTCAAAAATATTTCAGTTTTTACTTGCTGAACTTTACTTATTGAACTTGCTCAAGAAATGAGTTTTTTCTTATCTCCGAGTCTCCCCTACAGTCTACTGCCAATTCATCCATGCTTCTTGCCACTAATCACTCAGCTGTTGTTGTGTACGAATATGTGTTTTTGCTTGTCCGAAAGTAGGTAGATTACTGCAACATGTACTGCTCACCCACTATACTCAGACACAAATGAGGCAGGAAACACTTTGTGAGGTGAACACACACTGGACGGGAAACTTAATAGTGCACAAGATCTTCCACACAACCATTTCCACAAAAATAAAGTCTGTCGCTTATAGGAATTTGGGAGTACAGTATCTACTATCCACAAAAGTACGTGGCATTTGTTCAAATCTTAATTCCATAAAGGCCTTCCTCAGTAGTGGAATTGTGACAGCTAACGATTAAGAAGCACAACTTGCTATCCCACCTTTGTGCTGCAGGAATGATTCAGGAACATTTTGCAGGCATTTTAGCAACAGTAAGTGCCTCTGTGTGAAAGAGTCCATAGACTCATACTATAATAGAGTTGGAAGGGGTCTCATTGACCATCCAGTCCAACCCAGTGGTCAATGTAGGAAATCCAGCTAAAGCATCCCCAACAGGTAGCTGTCCAGCTTGTTTTTGAAGCTGTCCAGAGGAGACAGCACCATCTTTCCTCACAAGAACTGCACTTACTGTCTGGAAATTCCTTCTAATTTTAAATCAAAATCTACTGTCCTGTAATTTAAAACCATTAGAACTGGTTCTACCCTCGGGGGCAGCAGAGAACAGACTTGCACCCTCCTCTCTGTGACAGCCCTTGAGATATTTAGAGTACACTCTTCAATGCAAACCAAAAAGAACTGAGGTTATTATTTATAATTCATCCAGAGGTTAATGGATTTCTTAATTTGTTGATTATAGCTGAGTTGAAAACCTAACAACTCTGCCTGCTCTATAGAGACTGGTTATAATTTCATTCTGTGCTGCCAGACCTTTGTCTATCCCTCCCTTCTTTTCAGTTCCTCAGTTCCGCATTTGGGGTGGAGCCTTAAATGTACCATTTCACTCAGGTTGCACCAGTCCTGAAATTCTTTTGTTGACCATAGTTTCAACAGAAGTAGCACCAAGGCTGCTGGTGGACCTGAGGAGGGAGCTTGGTAAGAGAGCTAGTCTTTCCCTTAAGAACACACTATGGAGTACTTTCAGTGCAGCAACATTACTATCACCCCAAATCTCAGTTTCATAACACATCTGAGGATCAGCCTTTCTCATAAATATTATTGAAGTGGTTTCAACCAACTGGCCATCCTCAGAAAATAACAAACTTAGGATTTGTTGTATGGTTCAGATACCGTTGGTTTGACTGCATCAAGGTGTCTTTCCCAGTTAAATCTCTCATTGAAATAAACAGCTATTTCAATGAGCTACATTGCTCAATGAGGTCAACAGTACCTGAAGAGACTTTTGCTACTGTCTCCCAGATAACTGGCCACAACATGGAGGCTATACCAACTGCCATGAATACAGCTTTTTTTAAAGCCAAGTACAGTATTAAGTGAAAGCCCAGGACACGCTAGAATAAAATCCTGAGCTATTACAAGGGCCACATTCTGTATTCTGGGCTTCATATGCATACATACATACATACAGTGTTAAGGAATTACAGAATGAAGCTACACTACTTGTGGCAGGTGTCAAAAGCAGATGGTAACCGTTTTCAAATTCAAACACTAATCCACCCAAATGTGTTCTGCATATATTTATTTCAATGTGTGCACACATTAGCATTTTATGTTTTTCCACTATGTAGTGCCAAATCATTGGAAAGGGCCATATCTTAGTGGGAGAGCACACATTTTGCCTGCCAAAGGTCTCAGGGCCAAGCCTGGACATTCCAGGTAAGGCTGGGAAGGACTCCAGTCTTTGTGAGAAAATCAAGTAATACAGGATAGTGCGGAGTGGATAAAACTAAACTAACTGGCATAATTTGATAGAAAGGGCAAAACTTGCTTTGCACCTTCCTTACCTCTTAACAACAACAACAACAAACAAACTGTAACAACTGTCTGATATTCTTATCTATTAGTAGCTTTTACGGCAGTGGTAGGGAGTATTGGGAAGATTTTATCATTACGTATCCCAGGAGGAACGATGAAGGATTTAGGCCAAAACATCTGACCTGGTAGGAGGCTAGATTCCCCATACCTATGTCATAGACCATACACCATGCAGAGCATTAATAATCAATTTAGCTTTCTCCATCTGCTTCATAGCAACTTCAGTATCCATAAAGCATCATTATCCACAAACACTGCCCTTTCCTTACAAAGGTTACAAAAATGTCACCGAAAGCCATTAGCTCCCTTAACTGTTGCTTAAGTATAAGAAAGTGATTCACTTTCTACTTTCTGATTTTTCTGTAACCAACCCAGAAAATGCAAAGAAAAAAAATAACATTTTGAAGCTGTGGTACAATTAATTATCTCTGCATGAAAAAGTTCACACTACACAGGTCACAGCATGGATATCCTATGTGAAAGTGTGTCAACTGGAAGACAACAGAAAAGGAAAAGGCCACTGGTAATCATGTTTATTTGTTTATTTATTTAAAGAAAGAATCGATAGCTAAATTCTGCCTTTAGAGATATCTGTGATTTTCTACAAGAGTCAGCAGAAGCTTTGTGGTTGTACAAACACAGGCGCTAACATCTTGAGAAGTTATGCCCTACTAAGGTGGGCAGTGGTGACCCTCCAGATGCTTTGGGTTACAATTTCCATAATCTCCTCGTAGCCATGCTGGCTAGGACTGATAGGATATGTAGGCTGGAAACATCACTCACACACAGAGTATTACAGTGAGCCATAAGGAAACAAGAAAAGGGCATATTACACTGAAATGTCTACAGACAGTTCAGAGGTTTATGAAAGTCTTCCTCTGAGGGAGTAGTCAGCACCAGACCCTTTGAAAGAGGCAATCCTGACAAAAACTGATCACAGCCCAGAAGATGAAAAACAACAGACTTGTTACCGGCATCTTCTTCTTGGGAAAGAGGCTCAAACACATGGTCCCCCTTCAGCCACAAAAACACTCAAATGAAATGGATTTTCAAGATGCCTTTTTAACTGCAGGTCTCATTTTGGAACAGAAATTGCTTTGGTCAAACTCCCTAGATGTTGTTAGAGGAACATCCATCATCCTCAGTCATCATACCTGGTTTCTCACCACTGAGTCCAAAGCTATTGATTTCATTCTCAAAAATATAATTCAAACCAGAATTACTCATATTTAAGAAATATTTTCAGTGGGCTGAAGCACTCTTAACACTGTGCTGTGGACCATATCTGTACAATTGTAAAGTTAACAATATCCTTCTCAGTTTCAGAACATTCTGTGAACTGTTTGACTCAGACACTTGACAGTGAGATGTAGTATTTTCTGTATTGAGATCTCTGCAAGCACTGTTAGATGCATTTAACTTACTCTTTCCTTGGGAGTATCTTGGAAAAATATAATTTTAGGTTGAAAAAAAGTTTTGCTCAGTGAGGTCAGTTCTGTAGCCCATTTCTATCAGTCACACGGCTTTGGAACAGGTTGGGGCAACTTCATATCAATACGTATACAAAGGGCACTGACCTGTTATAAAGCAATCATTGCTGAAAAATATCACGACCTTTTGGAAAGATAAGCCAAACCACAGGTTGCAGCCCTTCTTGCTGAGTGAAATGCCTTGTCTTCAGTTTAGGAGGTGTGTGCATGTGACTATTTTTAAGTACTGCAAAGGCTCAGCAGTTTGTTATAGCACATTTTTTTTGCTGTGTGGGTGATTAGGTAAAGTGTAGGCAGGCATAGTTAAAGTCCTATGGGCCAATCATTGGATACAAATCTGCAAGCTTTTAGGTCTCACAATGATCATAATAACAGAGGATCTAAACTATTATATAAGATCATTCGGGGCATACCATTTTTAGCAAAGTTAATTGCATTTTTCATCCTCCATGCCCCTTAGTTTTGGAACTCTCCTTCTTAACACACATTCACACAAACATCTGTGCTGTCATGGGTCCCCACTCCTAAATAAGGTATATTTTTGTCTAACCATGCAACTAATCCCCCATTCATTCCTTCTTATAAAGGTGGGTAGAACTTGATTTTGTGTGTGTGTGTGAACAAACATACAGAAGAAATTAATCCTGTACATCCACGCTGAATCAAGTATTCTTCAACCCAAGGAAAAAGAACAGTCTCTAAAGTTATTTAAAGCTGGATGGTGACAAATGATACTGGTTGTCATAGTTCCTAAGGGATTTCTAGTATATGACAATTCTCCTGTTAAAACAGCCCTCAACAGCAAAAGATAAAACATAAGCATTTCCCAAGGTTACCTTGACCCAGAAGCTGCAGCCTGTTTATCTAGATTTTTATCTGCTGAGAGAGAGAGAGAGAAGTAGCTACAGTACAGCCTGAATTGAAGCAAAGATTTGGAGTAAAGTTCTACCAGACCGTTGCAGAATACTGAGTTGGAACAACTTGAAAACAAAGACAGCCATATCTCTTCTCTCTTTCTTCCTCTCTTTCCCTCTCTGCTCTACATGGGTCTTCTCTTATTCTACTCATCAAGATTTCAATTTAAAATGGGATGCAACACACCAAATTGTTTTCCTAGCAAAAACCATTCCTTTATAGTGATCAACACACAGCCTCATACTAGAGCAACTGAGAACGGAATTTTACAGTTTCTATTTCCTGCTTTCTTGGTTGTTAATAACCAAATTGGCATCCTGTGTGGGATGGATGTTATCTTCCAGTAGGCCACAATTAAGATGCACATGAACACAACATTCTTCGCTATGTACAATTTGGCTTCAAAACTGCTGAGCAGTCTCAAGATGAAGAGAAGTGGCGTGGGGCAGCATATCACCTTCCCCTCTGCCTTTCCCCCAACAATTATCAATTGTTTCCAATGTTCTCTGCTATGTAGGGAAGCATCTTCTCAGAATGGAAATAGCAGCTTCAAATGGGTCTTGTTTTTTTGTCAGAAGTAGGGGAAAAAACAGTTAATCTGTCTCTCCTTCAGGTTCCTGAGGCCACCTGTGCTTGCCCAAGGCTGCTGTTTATCACATATGCATTAATTGTACTCACAAAATTAGCACTGAATCTTGTTTGCCCTGGTGCAACCAAGATATTATCCTAATGCAGGAGTAGCCAACGTGGAACCCTGAGCTGGATGTGGGCCTTGAACCTGTGTGTGTTTAGCCCACGCACCCACTTTCTAACTGGTTGCCTCTGCTCCAGTACTGAAATGACTGTCATGTTCTTAAACCTCCAGATGTTTCCTGCTGCACTTTGCTGCCACATTTAAGATGCAAAAGCAATCACAGCAACAGTGATACCAGCAGAGAAAAAGATAATTCCACCCTAAAAGGATCATGGGGAGGGGGGATGCACCTCATACACCCAGCTCCCACTGCAACAATTTAGATGCCAGAATCAACATTTTAAAGAACAGTATTTTCCTGAACAGATGCCGTACATTGTGATTGACAGTTTTCTTTGGAAGTTTCATTCCAGCTCTAGAAAAGGGAGTAAAGCCATCCCAGTTAGTTTCTCTGGCTTCAAGTCAAACATCGCTTCCAAAGGAAAACAACAACAACAAGGGAACAATGTCTATTGATCAACCAAAACCCAACATCAATGTTAAAGAAGAGTTAAAAGAAACTATGCTGTTTATCAGCACA
Source organism: Sceloporus undulatus (assembly GCF_019175285.1). Lineage (NCBI taxonomy): Eukaryota > Metazoa > Chordata > Lepidosauria > Squamata > Phrynosomatidae > Sceloporus > Sceloporus undulatus. The sequence continues at coordinate 179,646,091 of NC_056524.1, forward strand.
GTTTAACTGGCTCCTAGACACCAGCGGTAACTATTACTTGTTTTCCTTCCTAGAATCATAGAATCATAGAGTTGGAAGAGACCACAAGGCCATCCAATCCAATCCAACCCCCTGCCATGCAGGAACTCTCAATCAAAGGATGCCCGACAGATGGCCATTCAGCCTCTGCTGAAAGACCTCCAAGGAAGGAGACTCCATCACTCTCCAAGGAAGTATGTTCCACTGTTGAACAGCCCTGTCAGGAAGTTTCCTCTAATGTTGAGGTGGAATCTCTTTTCCTGTGTTTGCATCCATTGTTCCGGGTCCTAGTCTCTGGAGCAGCAGAAAACAAGCTGCTCCGCGCGACCGCGCTGGGCACTTGTCTTGGGCCCGGGAGGCGGAGGCAGAGGCAGAGGAGGAGGCTGAGGCGGAGGTGGGTGGCTGCCTGCCTGCTGCCTTGGCGCGCAGGTGGGCGGGGAACGCGCCAAGCCAGGCAGGCACCTCTGCCTCCTCCTCTGGCTCCGCCTCCACCTGCCGGGGCCAAGCCAAGCACCTAGCGCGGTCGTGCGGAGGCACGCGAGGCGGAGGAGGCGGTGGGTGGCTGCCTGCCTGCTGCCTTGGCGCGCGGGTGGAGGGAGTGCGCCAAGGCAGCCACCCACCTCCTCCTCCGCTTGGGCCCGGGAGGCAGAGGAGGAGGAGGGAGGAAGGAAGGAAGGAGGGAGGATGAGGAGGAAGAAGAGGAGGAGGAGGAAGAGGATAGCGATGATGATGATGATGATGATGATGATGATGATGATGATGATGATGATGAAATGAGCCAGCTTCTGAGGCACGACCAATGTAAGTTGTTCTGATTTTTACAAACTCATACGCAGTGAAAAAAATCCAAAGTCCCTTGACCAAGTACACACTTCTGAGAAGTACAGTTGAATCCGAGGGCAAACCCACTTCTTGTTAAACCACCTTGACATATTCAGTATGCATAGCATGTTCAGTGAGAAACCCAAAGAGTCTGGTTATCGAATACAGTAAGCCTCTGAAATATGCAAGAGGCCATGTTAAGTAAAGCCATGTTCAATGCCCAAATGTACTGTTTGGAATGGGGGGAGGGGAGGTTGGCCAAAAAGGAAAGTACATTTCTGTCATCTGTCTAGGAATAATGCCCAAATGTCCTCCATTTTGATCACGCCTAAGAAACATGCATTTATAGTAACACTTTTTTAAACACATCAATTTTTTGCATGTCCTCCATTTTTTAAAAATGTGCCCTACATTTGAAAATTTGGCCTACATTTGTCCTACATTTGTCCCGGTTTGGAGGTCCAGACTTATGACAACCCTACTCATAGGGCATGGTTTCCAGACCCTTCACCATTTAGTCACCCTCCTTTGGACACGCTTTTGAATTATGGTGCCCAGAACTGGACACAATATTCCAGGTGAAGCCTGACCAAAGCAGAATAGAGATTTATACATCCAAAATTTAACTGTTCTTATCTGCATGATGTCTGCAACAGATGCTGCCAAAACAGATCATAATTTGCATTTTTATAGGAAATGTTTTTACAAAGATTTTTTAAACCTGTATTTTATACACACACATATATGGAATATATTATATACTGAATATTGTTTATATTTTATGTAAAATCATCTATATCTTTATGTAACATATTTTTATACTGGATGTGCAAATTGCTGGTCATTATGTTTCATGCCAAGTCCTACAGTTAACAAATGGATTAAAGAAAGAAAAGTTATAGACACAGGCTTCTCTTAAACAAAAATCCCAATTTTCTGAGTCATGATCCTTATTCATGGTGCCATCTATGCAGAACAGAGAAGTATCCTAAGGTTTTGTTGGGGAGACATGTTGGCAAAATTCAGCAGTCTGTGAGAAAATAACTTCTCAGGGTGGGACAGAATTGCAAAACGACCCAGTGAGCATGTTTAGCAGGAGAGGGAATGGAATGAACGCTAATCTTGGACAGAAACAATCTATGCTGCACCATTTTACTGCTGCTTTCACTTCGGTTCCCCTAAGGGCAGTTTTCCCATCCTCAATTAGAACTTTACTAAACAGATTTTTAAAATAATTGACAAAGGAAACACCTAAAAATAACTAAGCTATTTCCGGCCATCCAAATATTGATTTTGGTTAAAAAAAAATGCTTTGGCTAAAAAAAACAACCAGAATATAATAATAAATACAATACTCAGTGTCTCTCTTGTTCACAACATATAGTTCACAGGAATTCTAAAAACTTGTCTGCTCATATCTTGCAGATCTTTGCTTGCAATGGCTTGTCTGAGCCTGCATTCCCTCTTCTTATTCTCCCTCTCTCAAACATGAATACACCCCTCCCTTATATGACATTAGAAAAAGAAATCTTTTGATAATGTTTATTAGTTTGGTACCTAGCATATAAAGATATTTACTGTACATGACTTCAAAAAGAGGATGTAAACTCAAAGGACTTTATCGTGACAGCCCCTAATTAGGCACACTTGATTAAAAAGGAAACTCTTGAGCTAGGTCATTTCTACATATATGGCAGCCAGCTCCTTTAGGAAATGGTTTCTAATTCCAAAAGGCCAGCTGGGTTCTTACCTGCATATTATCCCTCTTCAGCTTGCCTCTGATGCCATTTCATGCTCATTAATGTCCCAACAACAACAATTATTCTTAATCATGTATGATGTTCTTCCTGAGGACCTCTTATTACTCAGTTGAAATTAAGACAATAGTGGATTCATAATGAGCGACAAACCCAAATTGCTATATATACCAGAAATATTCTCCTCAATGGGTTCCAATGGCACACAAGTTAGAATGTGATGGATTCAAACTGTGCTGGATTCAAATGACACAGGTGTTTGCCCAAAGGAGGTCAGCTCAAAGGGAAGAAGACAACCAGCCCATTGTGTTCAGTTCTCTTCTAAACTGGGTCAAACCAAATTGCCACATCTACTTTCTTCATTGTTCCTCTACATCCTAAAGAGAAGTGACTAGTGAGGTGCCTCAGGTTTTTGTTCTGGGCCTGGTGTTGTTCAACATCTTTATAAATAATTTGTACGACGGAGGGCATGCTTTTCAAATTTGTAGACGACACCAAATTAGGAGGGTTACATAATACTCCAGAGGAAAAGATCAGAATTCAAAATGACCTTGACAGATTGGAGAGCTAGGTCAAAACTAAGAAGAATTTCTAGAAAAGAAGTATGGTAAAATTTTGTTTTATATGTTAACCACTGCAAGGATGGGTGGAAAAATAGAAAAAGTCAAAAATGCCAGAGATTGATGATTGGAAAGTAAATTTATTAGATATGATTGAAATGGACAAATTGACACCAAAATTAAGAAACAAATCCTTACAAAATATTGATACAGAGTGGTCAGCTGTAACTGCATAAATAAAGGAGCAATGGGGGTAATTTGAGAATATAGATGTATAGATATGATATATCTAAAATAGAAAGTATATAAAGTATACTAAAATAAAATAGACTATACTATATTATTATACTATATATGAGAGATATTGGTAAAGAATGAATTACTACGTAGAAATTAGTAATTGGGAACTTACTTCAAGCTGTAAAGACACAAGTCATAAGTCAAATTTGCTAAAGCAATTACTTACTAGATAAGGAAAATAAGTTAAGTAAATAAAGTAGGGATAAAGAAAGTCACTTAGAATTGATAAGTATGGGGGAAGGAAGTCTAAGGAAGTTGGAGTAGCACGAATACTATAGAATTAGTATATGTCAACTGTAAAGATTTAGATAGTATAAGAATTAGAATATAGAATGTATAAGATTTGGAATGTATGTATGCTAATAAATGCATATATATTTAGCAAACTTAATAAACATTATTTTTTTAAAAAAACTAAGAAGAATTTCAAAATGGACAACAAATGTACACAACTACTTGTAGAAAAGACAAACAAAATCCATAAATATAGGACAAGTGAAACTTGGCTTGAAAGCAGTCTATGTAAAAATGATCTACAAGTCTTAATAGACCACAAGCTAAACACGAATCAACAGTGTGACATGACAGCCAAAAAGACCAATGAAATTCTAGGCTGCATCAACAGGAATATAGTGACCAAATCAAGGGAAGTAGAAGCACTAAGTCTGTTGTGCTTTGAGCAGACTTCATCTGGAATACTGTGTTCCATTCAGGGTTCCACCGTTCCATAAGGATATTGACATACTGGAACATGACCAGATGAGGGCAACCAAAAATGATAAAAGGTCTGAAAACCAAGCCCTATGAAGAATGACTTAAGGAGCTAGTTATGTTTAGCTTAGAGAAGTGAAGACTGAGAGTGACATGTTAGTCATTTTTCAATATCAGAGTGTATCAGGTGAATTTGTTTTCTGTTGCTCCAGAGACTAGAACACAAACCAGTGGATTAAAAAAAAAAAATAACCCACAAAACTCACAGACTCTAAATGGCCTCTTATGGGCTCAACAGATACTTTCAAAGCTGTTGTTTCATGATTTTCCAGACTATGTAGGAAACAAAAATGTTGGGGGAATCTGTGGTCCACCAGTTATCGCTGAACTAGTTCCCTTCATAACTCACAACTGGTCAGTATGGCTGAGACTGATGGATAATGGAGTTTCACAACATCTGGAGGACCACAGGTTTCCCATCCCTGAAATACAGTCATATTTATTCTGAAGCTATGTTCTGGCCATAAAATGACTTCAGAACTCATCCATGGACAACTGAGTAACAAGCCTCCTGAAAACTTGGTTTATGAGAAGCAGATGATAAGATGAACTTCAAGACCTTAACAAAAAGAGAGAGTGTGTTAACCCTGGTCTTTATCTCCAGGCTCTGAAGTTAGAGCTCTGACATCTACCTTTTAATAGTAGCTTTGTAAGCAATTTGATGTTTAACTCTTTGAAAAGCCCCAAATATATCTTGATGCAGTTGCCCAATTAGTTTCCTAATTGCTTTGTTCACTACTTTTTAGTAACTCTCTTGGGGTAAATTAAAATTTTAAAATGTAAGGAAAATGGTCTACAATTTTTTTAAGTGCTGATCATCTCAAAATATCTCACAAAGTATTCTGCCATCCCCCACAACAAGAAAATGCAATGGATAGATGTTATCCATTACACTGGGGAAAGAAACCACAGTATTATTGTTGCTGTTGTTGTGATGATGATGAAAAGCAAACATCCCCATGCTCCTTGAAACTTCTGAAGGAAAAATATTACAGGCAACACTGTTAATTCCAATATATAATTCCCAAGCTCTCCACTTGTCCTTATGGAAAACATTTGACTGAATGGACAAGGCAGCCAGCTCTTTTGGCTTGAGATACTGAAAATAAGGTACTGGCGGCAGAGGTTCCCCAAAAGTGGGGAAGATGTGAGCCACAGGTAGCAACACAAAGGAGTTTCACCTGAAGAGACAACAGTCATGCTGCTTTATTTATTTACTAACTAGTTTTGTTAATAAATAAATATTCTAATGAAGACTACCATTTATGCATGCCATGTATGCATGTTTTTATTGATAACTCCAAATACTATATAAGGCCGTAACATCTTCATTTTTGTTTAGTTGAAACATATTATTCTGTTATTTCAGGAACATTTCCAAACAAAACATTTTGTCAATGGGCCCCATTTTTTTAACTTTGGGTCACATATTCTATATACAAACAATAAAACAATAATGTACAATATCAAAGCATCACCCTTTTCTAAAGGAAAAGAAAACCAAAGAACAATATAAAATACCTACATACATATCACATCTTATTATGTCATTCACAGCCAATATAAAAATGAAGCAGGTAAAAGACCTCTGAGATGCTTTTTCCTAAACCTAGAATTCAAGGATTGGCGAGTTCTGTCCCTTAGCTGCTTGGGGATGCTGGCACAGGAGTATGCCTCACAGCAGTCAGGATGCCTGCTGTTGTTGGTTTCCTCGCAGCAAAATGAAGCAGCCAGAATAAATCTCAAACATTTTCTTTGCTCCCTGCAGCTCAGCTTGTGCTCTCTAGTTGCTTTTCTTCATCATTCAGAAGATAGTCTTTTAGTAGAGTTATAATCTCCGGAGATATTCCCCCCTCCTTCTCCCCATCCTGTCTGCCCAAGCCAGTAACAGATAACAAGTATCCTTCCAGCTAGACGGCAATTTAAACCTTGCCAAAAAAAGAAAAGGGAAAAGTGGAGATAAATCACTAAGAAACAGTAAGAAGAAGGCAACATGAAAAATGGTAAAACTAAGGATAAAGTATGAAGATGTGGTAATTTACATACTCTATTGCAATAAAGGTGAATTATAAATTGTGTTGTTGTGTGCCTTCAAGCAGTTTCTAAATCTATCGTGGGGTTTTCTTGGCAAGAGTTGTTGAAAGGGGATTGTAGCCCTTTTGACATTAACTGTGAAAGAAGTTGTAACATAAGATTTCATAGACTTGGGGGCGAAACATATTGCCCCTTTGGAGCCGTGTCCCACTGACCCTTTCCTTGCTGGATCAGGGCTGTGGCAACTGCACACCTTGCCCCAAGCCAGCCTTTCCCCAATGCAAAAAGAAGCCACAGAAAGCCACTTCTTTTTGTGTTGGGTAAGAGGTGACTTTGGCGCCGCTGCAGCACTTTCAGACACTCCTTTTGGTGTGCGTCATCTGGATGCAGCACCAAAGGAGTGCCATGATGCCGCCGCCATGCGGCCAGGTGCACAGCATGATACCCCCACTCTGCCCAACACCAGCATTTAATGATGGTCTGTTGAGGCCCTTGCTCTTCTTCCTCAGGTGCATACTGATACTACAGCTAGAGCAAAATGCAGCATATTGTCTATAATCATATAGACAATATATAACACCAATCTTTAAAAAGCCTGGTTCAGTTCACTTCTGGTTTGAATTCAAAGTGCTGGTGTTGATACTCAACCCCTTAAATGTCTTGATGCCTGAATATTGTGTACCTTCCTGAGAAATAAGACCTGCTGGTGGGTTCCTGCTTCATGTCCTACTTGTTGAAGTGATACATCATGCAGGGACATGGGTGAAGGTCTTCTCTCCTATGACATCCCATTTATGGAATCCCATCCCCTTAGAGGCTTGTTTGGTGGCAACAATGGCAAACAGATGGACATGGTAATCTGAGAAAATTAAACAAAGACACGGTGAGACTCACAACTGTCCTCCCCTCACTACAGCTGCTTCATGATCTGCTGCTAACACAGAATGAAGAAACAGTGGTGGAGACTGAATGCATAGTATCAATGGCTTCACCCCTCCCCATAAACATTGTGATGGTGAGATTGTGCATCAGATTGCACACTAAAGCAGTCAATGATTACAGCCCACCTCCCCTCCTACCACTGCAAATCACACCTCCTTGGCAACTTCCTAGTATGGGCATGTTGGAGACACACTGCCTGGCTTTTTCCAGGTAATTTTCACTAACCGGATCTCTGGATCTCTGAAGTGTTTCAGAATATGCTGGTCTGTCCAGAACCAAATTGTGCCAATACACTATGCTCCAGAGATTAGAGAGATCAATACAAATCAGACAGATTTGCTTCATTATTCAGGGTTCAGCCATAGTTCTTGTATAACCCTGGTACATAAGTCTATGACTGTTGTTACTGATGATGACAAGAATGATGGCCAAAAAAAAAAGCCACAAAGCTGAAAAGCTGAAAAGAAAAGGCTATAAAAGATAAAAAGAGCATGTGTCTTGTTTTTATATTGCAGTGTAGCCTATTACAGAATACTACCCATTGTCAATAAAAGTTTTGTTTTGTAATTTGGTATTGTTTGTCATGCACATAAATTTATGTTTCCCATAAAGTGCCCCATAAATTTTAAGTATTCTTTTACCAGATGCCAGTCCTGACAAAGCCCAATATTTGCCTGCTTTTCCTGTCAACTGTCAAAAATTCCAGACTGCTGTAATTTTTTTAAAAAGCAGTCCCAGGAAAAAGAACAAAAATATTATTCAAGTGCAATACTTTCTTCTTACAGCAAGTGTGTGGAGAAAGTGTGTGCCACTGTAAAGCTTCAAATGCCCTGTTCCTGAAACAAACAAACAAGTCACTGTATGGCTCCAGTACTTGCGCTAAATACCAGTGGCATCAGTAGGGTTGGTGTCACCTGGTGTGGTAACTCATGGTGTCACACACTCCCCCCCCCCCAACTGCATTTTACACCACACCCATACAGAATCCTTAGTAATGTTTTTTGTACTAATTTACTCATCAATCGTATTTCCCATATATCACTGAATGTAATAGCTGATATATAAACAACTAGCAAAATTAAAACTATACCTTTAAATTACAGTATCATACACACAGAATGAATGTGCTTACATATCCATAGTTTCATGTGGTTAAAGTGAAAACTTGGTAAAATGTGATGTTTTTAAAGAAAAAAAAAGAAAAATATTTTTTTAAAAAATTGAATTTTGAATTTTGAAATTTAAATTAAAAAAACCCTGGGGATTCTCATTTCTGCTCCCACTGAGCCTTACTCCACTCACACCAACTCTTCAGCATTTTAAAGAGATACAGGCAAATGAGAGTCGCAGCCACATGTTCACTGCTGACCATATGTGTTAACATGAGACACAGTGTGAAAACAATTCATCCCAGGCTGCTGCACAATTCATACCTTATAGGCCAAATCTCACATGACACATGAGGTCCATGATCAGCTCTCCAGGACTGTGTATTATGTGTGCATTTGTTTGTTTGTTTGTTTTAGTGTTTTGAAATGTCTGTGTTTTGTCCAGCATAGTACAGTGGCTTGAGAGTTGGACCATAATTCAAATCACCATGCACCCTCAGAAACCCAATGGACAAACCTTGGACAAACCATAATGTTTCAGCCTAAGAGAAAGGCAATGGCAAACCTTCTCTGAATAAATTTCCAAGAAAATCTAATTATAGGATCACATTGACTTGAAAACACATAACAAAAACAAACAGTAGTTCCCAATCCCCCCCCCCCCCCCAAGTTGCTCTCTTATTCTCCCCCTGTCCCAGGAAAAAACAGCAGCTTTCAGTGGTTGGAAACAACTTTATTTGGGAAATCAACATAGTGGGAAAATGTATACTTCTTATATACTTCTGTTTCAGTCAAATATAAAGTTCACCTTCCTGTTTATTGCTTTATTAAAAGGTTGGGAAAAGCCAACTGCAAGATCTAATGCATGGTTAGGCCTGATGGAATATAAACAAGGTCTAGAGACAAATTAAATCACTTGTGTCTGAAAGAAAATTAATAATCCATATTTAATTATATTATTAAAGATAATACAGCAATTATGATAGAAACAAACATATCACCATCATTATTCATTCCCAGCACCATCTAATTACAGTCAACCTTCCCTATCTGTGGATTCTGCATCCATGGATTCAACCATCTATGGCTTGAAAATATATATTTATTTTTAAGGTCCCACAAGCAACCTTTGATTTTGCCATTTTATATAAAGGTAATCATTTTACTATGCTATTGTATATAATGGGACCTGGCCATCCATTCACAGGGGGTCCTGGGACAAAACCCCAGCAGATGTCATGGGATCCATCCACTGTAATTACAAGGCTACCTAACTTGCCCTCTCAAATGAAATGCGAGGGGGGGAGAGAGAAGAACAGGAGCATCATTGGTTTTGTTTTCATTTTGCTTGTTCTGCATGAAAAGTATTTTTATTCTACATCAGCCTAATTCTTAAACTGTGCATCTTCATAGTAGAGACTGCTGTTGTAGTAATCAGACTAGACTACTTCTCATGAACAGTGGACTGGTTAGGTTTTATGGTAAACATTACCTAACTTTCTCTGTGTGTACATTTTTATGATGGCTGCTCAACCAATTTGGATAAATCCCAAAATGAGCTGATTCAGGTTTGTCTGGGTCAGGCCAGAATCAGATAGGTCTGAGACTGATTTGGTCTCGATCAGGTGCAAAATGGATCAGATCAGTCCAAATTGATGCAGACCTATTTTGCCATTCAGACGCCAAAATAGAAGAAATGAAAACCAGACAATATGGATCTCTAACATGGTGCACAGTGCCATAAAACACCATGGCATCGTGGTTTGAGCATTGGATTATGACTCTGGAGTCCAGTGTTTGAATCATGGAAACCCAGTGGATGATCTTGGGAAAGTCACATTCTCTCAGCTCGACCTTTGTTCACTGAGAATTCTGCCTTCCAATCTGAAGCAAGAATCTCAACAGTACTGTCCAGTTTTTCTCTTTCACTGATTCCCTGTTATATGTAGAAACATTTTTAAAGAGCTCTGCTAGAGCTTAGTAGCAATCTAGTATCTACTGTAACCTGTATTTGTTTTCTTCTTTCATCCTACCAGCAGTTAATCTTCACTCTTCCTTTAACAGTCCTTCCCAGTTTAGTTCCATCTTTTGGTGGGTTTTTTTTAAAGAGTTGTTTATTTCTCTGAGCATTTCTGTTGCTCTCTGTGTTATTTTAGTCATATTTTTATAAGGTTGTGACACTTGCCTCATCCATTTAAACCAGCAGTGGGCAAAGTATGGCTGCAGGCCACATGCAGCTCCCAAGGCTCCAATATTTTTCCCCCAAAAAATGCTTTTATCTCCACAATGTGTTTAAATGCATGCCAGGGGCAGGATGGCATTTCCATTATCTATGGAGTTACTCTGTCCCCATCAGGGGTAAAACATAATTTTTGCACAAGTTTCCCCCAAAATGTTCCAAAATATCCACTAGGGAGTGTGGTGCATGGAATATCTCCCATATTGTGCACACACCCTGGGCCACTTTAGGCTAAGCAATGACATTTTGAAACCATGTCCTAATACCCCCTAGAGGCATTTGGAAGCAAAACAACATTTTCATTGTTATTTTTATGGGAGTCACATGCTGCAGGCCACAACCTCAGTGGAAGGCAATGGCAAACCTCCTCTGAACAAATCTTGTAAAGAAAACCCTATGACACGTTCACCTTAGGGTCACCATAAGTTGGAAATGAATTGAAGGCACACAACACACACACATACACACAAAAGTACAGTCCTTAGAAGGTCTCCTGGGGGCTAATGCAGCTCTCTAGCCTTCCACGGTTGTCCACCCCTGCCTTAAACCCTGCCTGCTTCACAAACAATTCTGGCCTTGTTTTTTATGAGAGGTTTGATATTACTTTAGATCTGCATTGTTAAGTGTTTATATTTTCTTTTTTATCTGTCTGACTCTTCACTGTACATAAGTGTACTGTTTTACCTTTGTGCTTTAGCTGCACGCATATAGCACACACAGTAACTGAGTGCAAAATAGCAGCATACACGTTAGCAAATTTTAACGGTGGGTAGCATAATAAACGATAGACTAATCTGTCTAAAATTTGTCTGAATTTTATATACTTATGTGAAAAAATACACATGGTTGTTTTGATTTCCAACTGCAACTTATTGGGAAGTATGAGCATTTGATTTTCAAATTTCAATTCAGATTCCAATCCAAACTGGGTCATCACATATGACCTGGTTAAATCAAATCCAAGAAACTTTGAATCATCAAACTTGGCCCTAAACAACTGGAGTGTGTGTGTGTGTGTGTCCTTCACGGCCCCATTTGTATACAATTGTAGCCCACTCATATGATCCTTTCAGAGTTTTTAATCCTATCAGCCAGGCTGCTTACATACTTCTTTCCCTTGCACCCATTTGGGCAATATCTCCATCAACACTGAAAACTCTATATCTGATGGGATGAACCCCATAAAGAACCTTCAGAATATCCCTGGTAGCTTATGAACAAGCAGAATGGACTGCTTTAGTATGATTAAAGCATTCATTCCAGCTACCTCGAGGGCAAACTCAAAGAGGTATTTTACAATTATATGCCAGACACTAGAATGGTTCTACTATATGCAAAGTATGGGCATCCTTTCAGAATCTTGGTCAACCCTAAGGGAACAGAAGTCTATTATAGAGTTCTCAGGATTCACATCTTGTAAATGATAAAATAAGCATGTAAGCTCTTGAATACTAATCCAAGTAGCCAGGAGTGGCTCTATCCCCAAAAATATATTATGAAAATTAGACCCCTGTGATAGAAAAGACAAATTGAAGGCTGCCTTACAACTGATACATGCTTTCCAAGTCCGTAGCCAGGCAGCCAAATTACATATTCACTGTTTTAATAAAGTATATGGCTACATTAGACTGCCGTCTTTTCTTTTACTCTTCTCCCTGCTTCCTCTCACTTTCACAAGTCTCTGTGAAGCTCTTCTTCACTGAGAGATGAGTACATATTATGCAAATATATTCTGAGCCATTTTTTTTTCTCCTTGGGATCCCCTTAGGAAGCATTATGTTCCTCTGAAAAGGAAGATCATATCATCATTTAGCAGGATCCAACTTCACAATGAACAGGATTCCATTACAGAGATTTTCTTGGGGACCAAATGTCTTGTGAGGAAGACAAAGCAGACATCTGGAACCATCCAAATGATCAGATTGGGACCCTACAAAAGCCAGATTTGGCTTGAGGCTAGAGGTTCTCCAGCCCTGCTGCAGATCAAACCTTCATCATGTTTACTCAGAAGTAAGTAATTCTGAATTCAGTGAAACATTTGCCATATGTTCTGTGATTGACCAGCTTAAGAACACAGCTTTAGGACAAAACCTGTGTCATCATTTCAGTGGCATGCAAGGTAAACAACTTTTGTAGGGGATGCAAATATTAATCAAACATTTCCTAAGGGTGTGGGACATAGAAAAGGGGGAAACCCATGAGGCTAGAAGATGAAAGTAAAGAAGGGTTCAGCAAGTAATAAAAGTAGCTGAACAGTGATATCACATCCAATGGGAACAGTTACATATGACAATTGCCCAGAGCCCAGAATCCCGCAGTCCATCAAAACAATGTTTATGCTGGTGACTTTGCCAAAAACTATCTATGGCCGTTAACAGACAGCCAAAATAAAGCGTGCTTCGAGTCACTTGGAGGTAGGTATTTCAATGATGCATGCATCCTAAGAGTCCAAAGCCACACCAAAGCTCACTCCATCCTAGGACGAGCAGGGCTTTGGTGTGGCGTTGGACTTTAGGATGCATGCATCATTGAAACCATACCTCAAGTGACTCGAAGCAGCTTATTTTTGCCTGTCTGTAACAGGCCATGTATATAAGAACTGCATACACTTTAAAAGCTATAATCCTGCAATCATCACTAGCATTGTCAAAGGATACTAGGTTTGAAAAATGTAGAAAGCATAGGGCCACCAAACATCCAGATGTTGTTGTTGCAATCTGATATGCCTTTTACTTGGAGCAATGATGGATTGCATGGGGCTTCCTTCTGACTAAACATGTATAGTAATGTATACATTTATACAAATCATATCCTCCAACCCTTCTCCCTTAAAATAGAATTAAACATGTTACACTTTAAAACATATTAAAAGATAAATAAAAAATAACCAACAGATAAAAAACAAACAAACAACAATAGACAAGCAAACAGCAAATGGGATCAATCCATTGTGGCCTCCAAAGAGAGAATGTAATGGATGTGATCCCGTTTGCTGTTTGCTTGTGTATTGTTGTTGTTTGTTTTTTATCTATTGGTTAAATGTTATTACTTTAATATGTTTTAAAGTGTAAAATGTTTAATTCTATTTTAAGGGAGGGAGGTTGGGGGATATGATTTGTATAATTTTTTAATGCTATAAGCTGCTCCAATTGCCTGAGGGCAGATGGGGCGGGATATAAATAAATTTTAGTAGGTAGTAGTAGTAGTAGTAGTGCACTGTTTGAGAGGAGGATGGAGGAGAACCAGTGAAGATTCATGACACTGAAGATTAGTACATCTTCTATCATCTAGCCCCGATTAACAATTCTGCTCAGAGAAACTGAATGGGTCTTAGAGCAAATCAAGCCTGAACTCTCATTGGAAGAGACAATGACTAAACTGAAGTTGCTGTACTTTGGACATCTCATGAGATGATGTAGTTCACTGGAAAAGACAATAATGCTTGGTAAAGTGGATGGCAGCAGAAAACTGAGAAACTGGGGTTGCAGGTGGATAGATTCAATCAAGGAAGCCATAGCCCTGTGTTTTGAAAACCCAAGTTGGGCAGTCATAAGTCAAAGTCAACTCCATGACAAATAAAAACAAAAAAACTTGACAAATGAGAATGTGCATTCTGCCTATAAACATTCTGAGACATGCTGGGTAGCCATTCAAAAGTGCAGAGTGGTTCATAAAGATGCCTGGAAAAGTAAATCTTATGAATTCCTAAAAGACCTTCTCCCCAACTCCCATAACCACCCAAAAGGCTTGGATTTCATCCATGAGGTGAACAGCAAAAAAAAAAAAAAAAAAAACCCTCCCACATTTAAAGGGTAACAACACAGCAATGCCAGAAGCTGCTGCTGGAGTCTTCAAGGGCCCTTCTGACAGTTTTTTAATAACTGTGGGGCAACAGGGAGAAAGAAGGTGCTCCCCAAAGACCAGAAGAGAGGTGTGGCACTTCACCAAATCTCTCATACTTGCTGTAGCTCTCCAAAGCTCTAGGATGAAGCCAGGCACGTAAAGCAAATAAAAGAGATTTCTCAGAAGTGCAGAGATCCTTTTTTGCACGTCAAAAACCTTGTCAGCACTTCCCAGGCTTCATTTTCCAGTTTTTAATAGTCTTTTTTCCCAGGATTGTGTTATAAACTAAATTTAAAATTGGCTCACATTTAAAACTGTAAAACTGTGATTATTAACCCAAAGGGAGGAAAAAGGAAGGAGGGGGCCAAAGGAATTAATCCAGAAGAGGAATTAATCTAAGGCTGAGGGTGGGAAATCATTCCACTTCCTTGCCTATGTCCCTTTTTGTTTCAGTACCTGTTTTCTGTAAAGGGGAAGAAATTCCAATTCACTAATCAAAGCCAAAACAAAGTATTTAATAACTACCAGGCAGCACAGAAATTTGGTATATTGCTAAATATTTCATCCAACGTGCCATATCATGGTATTTACTAATTCCAGATTCCAAAGCCATTTCACCTTGTTATTTCTTTTTAATCAATGAACAAAATGAAAACACTTGCTCTTTTAAAAAAAAATCAACTGTGTTACTGTAAAATAGTAGATCCTCTTCACAATGTCTTGCATACACCCAAGTGGTTCATTCCTCCATCTTTTTTCTAAGGAAGAGCAATGGCAAACTGCTTGGAAGCAAAGCAGGTCAGTACTGGTTAGTACTTGGATGGGAGACTGCCAAGGAATAGCCTGTAGGTTATATTCAGAGAGGAAACTGGAAATACCACCTCTGAGGATTCCTTATGAAATTCATGGGGTCACCATAGGTTCACAGGCAAGTTGGAGGCACAACACACACAGTTTCTGAGGCTGCCATTAGGAATGGAAGAGCAGCAGGTAAGAGACTGCTTGATCATTTACTTCCTGTCCAGCTGCTTTCCTCCCATGTATGGAGAGATGTTTCTGCCATGAGTGGAAAAAATGCTTGAGTGCAGCAATTTGGAGCAAGCAAAACTGCAGAAGGTGAGAGGGTTAAGCAGTGGCTGTAGACTAAGATACATAATACATATTTTACAAGTATACTTATTCTCTCACTCATACAGACAATGGCATCATAACTAAAAAGGGATCAAGGATGAAGTTATAGGGCAGAGGGCAAAATGAGGACATTGCTTCCCAATAAGTAGCATTTGACTTCTGACGGCAATTTCCTCCTGCATGCATAGGGGGCCTATTAGGTTGGACACTAGGGGCACTTTGTGCTGGCCTGTGAACAGGACGAGGGCTCCAAGCCCTACCGCTGCCGTCAGGGCACCATTGTGGTCTACAACGGCGCATGCCATGATAAGTGCACCTCTGGCGCAGCGCCCAAACAACATAATGCAGAAGGTGCGTCATCAGGTGGCACCGCGTGCCTACGACACCCCTTCCAGGGAGCAAAAAGAATCCAATTTTTTCTAGCTTCTTTTTGCTTCCTGTGGAAGCTGCAGCGTGTGGTTGCTGAGGCCCCAATCTGGGGCGAAAAGGGGTGATGTCCTGCCACCCGTCGAGATCTAACATATCCTGAATGCTCCTGTGGATTTTATAACACATACAGATGACAATGCTGTCAAAGCTGTTGCTGCAACATGGCACAGTGAGATATGAAATACTGCTGACATGGGTCCAAAATACACTAGAGAAGTACCCAGTTTGAGACCACTTTAAATGCCCTGGCTGATTGCTAGGGAATTCTGGGAATTGTAGTTTTGTGAGATATTTAGCCTTCTGTGTCAGGGAGCTCGGGTGCCACAACAAACTATGATTCCCAGAATTTCTTAGCAATGAGCAAGGGCAGTTAAAGTGGTCACAAACTGGATCATTCTGCAGTGTGTTTTGGACCATGGTCGCTCAATCAAGGATCACTGGAGCACAGTCTGCCAAAGTCATGCTCCAAAGTCAACTCTACACCCGTTAGAACACAAACATACCTACCGTGGTTAAGGTTGTGAACAAGACTTATTTTAACCATCCCGCCTGCATCCTTGAGTATCGTGTTCAATGGAGATCTTTAAATGATCTGAAGGGCACTGACTCCAAAAAGCCACCCACTGTAATGTGTTTCCCCCAATGCATTTTGGAGGTCATTTGTCATTTGTCTCTGAAGTAACAGATGTGATATGAGTGAGGCATCCAGTACTTCACCTAGGTCTTTTGGGGAATCAGTTTCAGGTGACATGGCCTGGTTATGGAGAAATGTGTAAATAACTATATGCCTTTTCAGCCCCGTAGACTAATTAAAGCTAGCCAGATGTGTATGACTGGTTGTATTGGAGGTGTGGTTCATGGATCTTTACATGAAGCACTGCTGCCTGCCATCTTGAAAAAGGCAGCAGTAGGATTGGACCTGAAAAAGCCCACCATGGATCCATGGATTTGTGACAGTCATCACCAATATTCCATGGATTTGTAACAACCATCACAAATCCTGCAAGCATGCTGAGATGAATATTGGTTCCATGGAGAGGCTAGCATGGCCACATTTGTCTGTTGTCTTTTTTTTTAGCTAGAGGAGGTGCATTTTTAGGCCCCTCTGGTATTTTGCTTCAGCCTGCTATAGAACACTATCTTGCCCCTAACAACAATATGAAGCTACTGGAGCAGCCATTGGGAACTGGGAA
>NC_056524.1:179663263-179671943 GCF_019175285.1 Sceloporus undulatus
AAAACAAAATACCATCAAGGCCACATCACACAGATTGGGGGGGGGGGAGGGGAGAGAGACTTTTTCTCTAGTTTGTAGCCTTAGAGAACTAGACTAGATGTAGATTTTAAATAACAGCGGGAGAGATTTTGCCTCAATAATAGACTGAAACAGGCTGGGTGGTTCTCCCATGCTGGAGGTTTCAGTCAGAGTCTGCATTACCCGCTGTTTGGAGATTCTCAAGCTCAAAATGATGTGACCAAGCAACAAGAGGAGAAAAGTTATTAATGAGGAAAAACACATAAAATTGCTATTTTACGTAGCAAAAATTTATGTACTGGGTTTAGGAAAGCCCAAAAAAAAAGAAAGAAAGAAAGAAAGAAAGAAAGCTCAAATGAGCCTACTGGGAATGGCAAAACTCTGTCCCCTTCTTTCCTCTCCCTCCTGCTGAGTTTATTGAATGCAAACTACTTTTGAACTCTGAATTCTGTTTTAGGCAATTAAAGTAAACCAGGAAAAAAGGAGGAAAGTAGGAGGATAAGAGAGAAACCAGGACAGTTTAAAAGCATCTTGGAAAATGGAATGGCATTAACTGGAAATATCTCTGCCAGATTGGGATAGTTGGAAGGCATGGAAATAGCTGCATCAAGCAGTGGTTTGGACAAACAAAACTCTTTCAAATCTATAATTATTCTGAGTCAAGAGAAACTTCCCTCAGCTCGAAGGCCAAGTTCAGCTCCAGAGATGGTTGGGGGAAGATGATCTGGGTCAAAAGGTAAAACCACTGGCACAATTTAGCTTAAAGTGCTTATTGTCAGGAAGTAGGAAAGGCACTTCAAGCTTTTAGAATGGAAATGGACATCAGGTTTTTTTCTTTTTAAAGCCCACAAACCATCTTACCCAGAAGATGAGTCAGTATTAGAACTGTAACCTTAAGTCTTTCACCCAGCTCCTGAAACCCACCTTAAAAGTGTGTCAGTTGCTGGAGTGATGGAGGTTCATTCTGCTGGTGAGAGGGGTGCTGCAGAATGACATGAGCATCCCTCCTGAGCTTGGGAATCACCTTTGCTTTCTTGACAGGTGGTTTCCCAAGCCATCTTTCCAATATTCCCTTGGCTCTGAAGACCCTGGGGAGTGACACATTGAGATAAGAACCAGCCATAGATAGTGGCATAGACTTGAGTTGATGGACTTGGAATCAAGTCTATTCGAGTTGTTTCAATGACTCAAGTTGGACCTTGATTCTGCAATAAATGATGCACTGACTCGACACATGACTTGTATATTTTTAGTGACCAACTTGCTCACCTAACTTCTTCCAGAAACATTATGGAACAGAGAATAGTTTTACTCCCTTGAACAATGCTTTCATCTCATCACTTTTTGCCTACTGGTCATGTGACAGAAACAGTACAGTACTTTATGTTTGCCATATAGCAATCCCCTGCTTCCTGTAGGGTCCCACCTCAAGCCTATTGCCTAATGCATTCCTGCTGCTCTAGGAAAAGCTTTAGAAGGCTCTTCCGAGGTGCTGTGGTGACAGGCTACTAAGTAAACCTCATTTTTCTAAAATGCAATCTTGATAAATTACCTATGATAATTTAATTTTTTAAAAAATGTAACTTTCTACATGTCTTCTTGATTTTCTATTTATTGAAACTCCCCCTTCTGCCCATTTTTTCTTTCTATTAAAGTTGGCTTTCAGACTTAAGACTCAACTTGAAAGTATGAAAGACTTGAGACTTGAGGCTTGAAGGTAAAGTCTTGACAGTTGAGATTTGGAGTAAAAGACTTGAATACTTAGATAAAGAGCCTTACTGCATGAGAAAAGAAAGCTGAAATGGGTTGTCAGAGTTGCGGCTCTCTCCTTGCTTCTCAGCATGCTGTTCTTAATACTTTCATTCTCCTTCCCAAGGGAGATGGTTGTAAAAACATGCCTTTTTGCCAAATGGATTTTTCTAGCAGGACAAAAGGCATTTTTTAAATCAACATCTCCCTCTGAAAGAGAACAGAAGTCTTACAACAGCATATGGAGAGGCATGGCGGAAGACATTACTCTTCCATTTCATTTTGGATTTCTCTTCTCATGTGATACGGCTCACAGTTGTCCTATGTAAGAAGAAGCAGATGGCCACCTCCTTTTCAAGTAGACGTATGTGAGGGCAGCATGGACTGGAGACACCCAGCACTGTTGGTTGCCACAACTGCCAGTCATTGCCATTCTTCTTGTGCAAGAAAGTACCTTGGATACTTCCATGCATGATCAGTAAGAAAGTTAAACCACTCATTGAATGATTAGTTCCCTTAGCAGTTTTATCCTGTAGGTTCCTGTCTAGTGAATCCTATTTTTTAAAAATGTATTTCAGCATTGTTTCAAACAAGGTGCTGTCATTTTCTTTCTGGCTACTCATAATCATTTTCCTCTCTTTCGTCTCATCCTTTGCCTTACTTCAGTAGAATTTTGCTGCTAATATTAGAACCCCTGAGCTACTGTAGAACCAAAAGGAATATTTAAAACTGCTGAACATGCAATTCTTTTGGACTCTTCTGACAGATTCCCCCACCTCACCCACCCCATGATCTCTACAGGCTCCTTTTTTCTCTAGAAGTATTTAACAGATATGTACTTCTTTTTGTTGGCTGTTTGGCTCAGAAATAAAGGAGGCTCATTCATAAATTAAAATCAAATTAGCACAGAGGTATACCCCCAGAGAAGAATGTGAATGGGCCCAGGAGTCAATCAACAAAGAGCTTTCTGCCAGTTTTGGTCTCATCTTTATTTTAGTATAAAATCAATTTAACTTCTCTAAGACACTTCCTTTCATAGCTCTGCAAAGCCAACTGTTTTGAGAGTGTAGCTCGTCACTGCCTGATTTCTTTATTTATTTTGAAGAAAGAGCTCTGTACACAGACATGCATAATGTTTCACAGATCCTCACTGTTGCTATGGAAATTGGTCCCTTTTAAAATCTATGCACAAATGTAAGCCCTGCCAACTGTCTCTCTCAAAGCAAAAGGTGTGCATGAGTCAAATTATTTGTTGTACATTATTCCCTTATGACCTCAGTGCCATTGAGGGAAGAAAAGGATTATTATTCCCTGTCTCTAAAAGGAGCGCCTATCATCATCAGGAGCGGATTTGCAAGTCAGAAAGACTCGCGTCAAGAGAACATCTTGCAAGAATATTTTCGGTGTCACATCCAGAGTTGATTAGGTATTAAAAGTAGCTAAGAGGCATCAATATGAATCAAAAGCAAATGGTGTGCAGGGGTGTGTGTGAACAAAACAGAGCCCTGCTAGAGCCAGCGAATCACTACTTCAGGTTATGGGCCAGATAAGCAAATCCTCCCCCCTCCATGCACACACTGTTTGCATCACTGAACTGCAAGCGGCTTGGGAGGGCATTATTTTCCCAGTGCTGTAGCGGATCCAGGCCTTACAGGGTTGAAACACTGGGACCTTTGATTAGCAGGGATAAGACGATACGTACCACCACTCTCAAACTGTCCTTCTCCCTTTGATTTTAGCTGCAAACCTCACAGTAGCTGGAAAGTGCAGGCTGGAATAACTTTCATCATCAACACAGAATATCTACAATACACAGTTTGAATCCATGCTATATTACATTACAAACATCATTTTCTGTACCTATGTTACACAGTTATAGCAGCCTGATACCATTTTAATTGTCACAGTTCTCTATGCTATGGATTCATGGGAGTTGTATTTTTGAGAGGTACTTGCAAGACAATACTCTTGCTAGAATATTTGATTGTTGTAGTTCTACAGAATGGACTACTGTTTTCTAGTAGAGAATTCCAAACATTGTTGTTAATTGTCATCAAGTCAGCTTTGACTTATGGCAGCAATATGAATGCTAGACTTCCATTATACACCGTCATCCAAGGATCTGCTCAAGTCTTGAATCACACAGTTCCCTAATCTTTCCTGATAGGGCAAAGGTTTCCAGACCTTTCAATTAATCACCATTTTAGTCACCCTCCTTTGGAACACAATCAGTTTCTCCATGTCCTTTTTAATTGTGGTGCCCAGAACTGGACACGTATTCCCAGGTGGGCCTACCAAAGCAAATAGATGGCACTATTACTTTCCTTGTTCTAGATGCTATACTGATATTGGAATGCAAGCATAAAATCGCATTGGCCTTGTGAGCTGCCGCATTGTCACTATTGACCATAATTCAACTTGGTCTACTTGGACTCCTCACAGAGCCCTTTCACATGTAGTTTTCATTCACGCAGGTGTCCCCCAGCCTATATCGGTGCATTTCATTTTTTCACCCTTTCGTAGATTTTTGGAAAATAGAGCGAAGGTGGTTACCCAATCTCCATCGGCAGATGTGTCAGCTGGCCTAGGATATCCTATGATGAGTTAATGTTATGAGCCTAAGACCACAAAAGTGTCGTTCATTCATTGTTTTTCCTCACTATTGCAGCACCTACAGTAGCCCTAAGGATTTTTACAACAGTCCATTCAAGGAAAATTTTTAGTGCAGGAGGAGATAGCGAAATATCTGATGGTGCTTTTGTTTTGGTGCATAGGGATGAACAACATTTCATAGTGAAGGAAACAAGGACAGGACGAAGTGCAAGCATTTATCGTTTGGCCGTACAGATGGCTTGAAGTACGGATCAAGTCCGGACTAGGGTTAGGAAGTGCGGTGCTTCCGCACACAACCTAAACGCTAGTACGGACTGGTCGTACAAAAGGCGGCGACCCATCTACATGGGGCCGCCATGACGACGTACGACCGCGCCGCCATCTATACGGGGTTGGCGCGGGCGGTGACGTCATCGCTCCGCGCGAGTGGCGCGTAATGCGCCCTTTGCACGGAGCAGGAAGGAGCTCCGTTTTCGGAGCTCCTTCCTGGTTTTGAGGCGCGTGCTTGGCGTCACTGGCGGCAGCCTTCAACGGCTCGCTCCGCACGCAAGGGAGAAAGGGCAAGCAGCCACTTCTCCCTCCTCCCTGCCCTGCCTGCCGCCGCGGGGTGTCCCTTGGGGCTTGAAGCCCCAAGGACAACCCTTTTTCCAGGGCTGCGGGGAAGCGCCTGTTGCACTTCCCCACAGCCGGAACGGCGGGTCGGGGCCTCGGAGGCGCCAGTCTGGCGCCTAAACTGCCAGTTTCGCGTCTGTAACACAACATTTATTTTTTCATTTAAATTGCCAATTGATGTGGTCACTGAGGAAGAGAACAAGCAAAAAAAATACACATCAAGGCCAACATCACCCAGATTAGGGGGGGGGGAGGGGAGAGAGACGTTTTCTCATAGTTTGCAGGCGCCTTTAGAGAACTAAACGATATTGTAGATTTTAAATAACAGAGGAGAGATTGCTCAATAATAGACTGAACGGCGGTGTTTCTGCCCATGCTGGAGGTTCAGTCAGAGTCTGCATTACCCGATTGTTGAAATTCGCAAGCTCAAATGATGTACCGAGCAAACAGAGGAGAAAAGTGATTAATGAGGAAAAACACATAAATTGCTATTTGCGTAGCAAAAATTTATGTACTGGGTTTTAGGAAAGCCAAAAAAAGAAAGAAAGAAAGAAAGAAAGAAAGAAAGAAAGAAAGCCTCAATGAGCCTACGGGGAATGGCAAACTCTGTCCCCTTCCTTTCCTCTCTCCCCTCCTGCTGAGTTTATTGATGAAACTACGTTTGAACTCTGATTCTGTTGTAGGCAATTAAAGTAAACCAGGAAAAAAGGAGGAAAGTAGGAGGATAAGAGAGAACCAGGACAGTTTAAAGCATCTTGAAATGGATGGCATTAACTGAAAATATCGGCGATTGGGATTTGGAAGGCATGAAATAGCTGCATCAAGCAGTGGTGTGGACAACAAACTCCGTTCAAATCTATAATTAGTCTGAGTCAGAGAAACTTTCCTCAGCTCGAAGCCAGTTCAGCTCCAGAGATGGTTGGGGGAGATGATCTGGTCCAAAAGGTAAAACCAACCGGCACAATTTAGCTTAAAGTGCGTTATTGTCAGGAAGT
The DNA here is from genome assembly GCF_019175285.1 of Sceloporus undulatus. Taxonomy (NCBI): domain Eukaryota; kingdom Metazoa; phylum Chordata; class Lepidosauria; order Squamata; family Phrynosomatidae; genus Sceloporus; species Sceloporus undulatus. The sequence continues at coordinate 179,669,251 of NC_056524.1, forward strand.
AGAAAGGCACTTCAAGCTTTAGAATGGAGATGAAATCAGGTTTTTCTTTTAAAGCCCACAAACCATCTTAACCCGCAGAAGATGAGTCAGTATTAGAACTGTAGCCTTAAGTCTTTTCCACCCAGCTCCTGAAACCCACCCCTTAAAGTGGGGTAGTTTGCTGGGAGTGATGGAGGTTCATTCTGATGGTGAGAGGGGTGGGCGGCAGAATGACATAGCAGCCATCCTGAGCTTGGGAATCCTTTGCTTTCTTGAAAGGTGGTTTCCCAAGCCATCTTGCCAATATTCCCTTGGCTCTGAGACCCTGGGAATGACACATTTGAGATAAAACCAGCCTAGATGTAGCAGAGACGGGAGTTGATGGACTTGGAAGCAAGTCTATTTCGAGTTGTTGTCAATGACTCAAGTTGGACCTGAGTTCGCAATAAAATGATGCAACTGAATCGACACAAGTAACTTGTATATTTTTAGTGACCAACGTGCTCCCTAACTTCTTCCAGAAACGGGAACAGAAGAATAGTTTTTACCTCCATGACAATACTTTCATCTCATCACTTTTTGCCTACTGTCATGTGACAGAACAGTACGGTACTTTATGTTGTATGTCAGTTCCTTAAAACTGAGTTCAAAGTTCAAAAGTAGCTTGTGCTCAATTAACTCAGCAGCAGGGAGAAGATATAAGTGGGCAGGATCTTGCCCTTCTCAGTAGGTTGAGGCAAAAGCACACTGCTGCAGCATCTCATAGCTTGTCTGTTTTTCCTCATTAATACCTTTTGCCGTCTTGCCCACACTCTGAAGTTGCATGGTCACAGGTGTCCCAGTTTTATTCTGTGAAATGTTGGAGGTATGGAGACGTTGGAGGTATGGGACACCATCCCGAGGTAGGCAGGGTCAAAGGCAAACATGTAGAAACAAAAATACCTGCATATTTTAGCACAAAACTCCTAGCTTTCTTTCCCAATATAATTTTACTGTACTTTGATCCCACTTTAATTGCCATGGCTGCCTCCTGTGGGATCATGGGATTCATAGTTTTGTGATGCATTAAAATTATCTGGAAGATAATAGTAAGTACACCACAAGACTGCAAATGATAGGATTTCATAGGATCCAGACATGGCAGCTAAAATGTTATCAAAGTGCTGCAGTTAGCATGTATGAGATGTAAATGCTAGTAACCAAGCCTTAGGATTGGGTTAGGGAAACAACACACAAAAGCTGGGGGACTCTTGAAGAATGATAACATGAGGAAGGGGACATAGTCATATGGGGAACAATATAGCCAAAGGAGGTTGGGAGTTGATGGGAGTTGCAGTTCAAACATTCCTGAATAGACACAAGTGACCATCCATGATCTAAACCTCTTGGCCTAATACTATGGCTAGCCCCAAGTTAGAGAATGTCCATTGAATCAATAGATTTTACGTAAGTATTGACTTGCTAGTCAGCAAGTGGTTCTGTAGGTCTCACTGTGATTATCAATCAGAATTAGGCATCTATACTCACTGGGTGATCTTGGGCTAGTTACATGCTCTCAACCTCAGGGGAAGGCAATATATATATTACAAATCTAATCCTCCCTTTCCTGCTGCAAAATTATCACCCAATTACAAAACACAAGCAAGGCAAACAGCAGCCTCCAATGTGTCAGAATATACTTATATTTATTACTTAACCTCTTCCTCTAATAGTATTTTTAATCCCTAATTACCTTCCAAAACTACCCAGGTTACACTTCTACTTGTTTACATAGTTTCAAATGTCAAGAGATCAAATCTCAAATCCCGTAGGTACTATATTACCTCGTTCCTGCTCCAAAAACTCTATCAGTAATACCCCATCTATTTAAATTCATCTAAATCTAGTCAATTTGTCAATTTCTACCAGATCATATAACTTTAATAACCAATCTTCTTCTGTCAAGACGCTATCTTTTTTCCATCTTTGAGTGTAGACTAAGTTGGAAATGACCTGAAGGCACACTACAGTGTCAACAATAACAACAACGATTTAAAAAGACCTCATCTTTTTGCTAATGAAGTGGCAACCAGCTTCCTTTTCCCCAGAGTTCTGAATGAAGAACAACCTGAAAAAAAAATCTTTAAAAGACTTATTCTGAGGATACATGCCATGTTTAATGCAAAATGTGGGATGCTCCAGCAAACCTATCCTTATCCAGACCCCATTTCATTTTGTGTCTTTCTTTTTAATAAAGTTGAGGTGAAGGGAAATGTGTGCACTCCTCCACTCTTTTTATTAGGGGTAAGAAGGGAAATAGGTTCCTTATCTAAAACACAGTTACTAATTAGGGGAGGGAAGAATCATAGAATCTTAGAGTTGGAAGAGACCACAAGGGCCATCTAGTCCAACCCCCTGCCATGCAGGACCTCTCAGTAAAAGCATCCCCGACAGATGGCCATCCAGCCTCTGTTTGAAGACCTCTAAGAAAGAAGACTCCACTACACTCCGAGGGAGTGTGTGCCACTGTCGAACAGCTCTTAATGTCAGGAAGTTCCTCCTAATGTTGAGGTGGAATCTCTTTTCCTGGAGCTTTCATCCATTGTTCCGTGTGCTAGTCTCTGGAGCAACAGAAAACAAGCTTGCTCCCTCCTCAACATCACATCCCTTCAAATATTTAAATAGGGCTATCATATCACCTCTTAACCTTCTTTTCTCCAGGCTAAACATCCCCA